>NC_141033.1:14559351-14711203 GCF_052040795.2 Danio rerio
AAAAATCACAGAAACAAGTTACATGCCTCCATAAATGTCCAACTTATGTATAACTGAATCATATAATGGCTTATAGCTGAAATTATGAAAATGGCTCATTTTATTTTTAGAAAACATTTGTCAAAACCTAGTGATATTTTTTGAGTAAAAGCAATACTGACATTTAAGAATCCACATTTATTAAAATCTTTCATTCATTTGACTTGTTTATTAGTGCATTTATAGGCTATAATATAAATCATACAACAGTACCTTGGACAGTTACAGTGCCCCTCCGTAAAGCTTTCAAGCAAAGTCCAAAAATTATAGAAAGAGTTAACTTTCTAGCATAGACTTTTAGAGGGGTGACATTACAATATGCCGTAACCCTCCTTCAGGAGGTCTTGCCGGTATTACATTGACAAGCCATTTGGGCTTTGAATTCATTCATTCATTTTCTTTTTCAACATATTCACTTAATTAATTTGGGGTCACCACAGCAGAATGAACCGCCAACTTATCCAGCAAGTTTTGTCTCCAACACAAAAATCGATTGTGTAGGACCCAGCACTTTTTACAGAGTAATAAAATATGTTTTTTTTCTTTTCAAATTTACTAGTTAAAGAATAAAAATACTTGATTTTAAATGTATTAAAGTATTTAAAAAGTAAATTTTTTACTTATGTATATTTATAAACAAATAAACAAATACATATTAAGATGCATCATGCACTGAAAAGTTCAACTGATTAATTGCAATTTAAATGTGTAAAAAAGTAAAAATAATAATCTACAAAATACCACATTCACTAATTTATATTATTCCCCTTAATTAATCTGTTTTCATGCAACACCATTTTAGATATGCGAAGAAAAGGTTGATAAAAACGCCAAGATGCGCATGCATTTTTAAAATGTACATAAAAAGTATCCCCATAACTGAATAGGATAAACTTTTTATTCAATAAAAAAGTGTATAAATGACGATGGAAACACCAAACAATTTCCAGTATGTGCATTGACAAAAGGTTCTGTGATTTTGTTATAAGAGATCATAAGATGATTAAAATGTGCATGAATGGACAAACCAGCAGGGTGATCACTTTGTAAAACATCTGAAATGTTGTTTTGCTCATTTTAAAACACCTTAAACTTTTCAGTATATGGGTTATTATATTATTATTATACATTATTTATTACACATTGAAGATAGTAGATGGCACTGAGCTGAAAGTCCCTAGACCAAATCTCAGTGTTCAAATGACAGACAGAAAGACCGCTGAGAGATAAGTATGATGTTTTTTTTACAGAAATAGGGAGATAAAAGTTCACGAACCGCATTTTGTCGTGTGTGTGTGTGTGTGTGTGTGTGTGTGTGTGTGTGTTTGTCTGTGTGCTTTTCCTGGGTGAGTCAGTGTGAACCATCACGTTTATATAAAGTTTTGTGAATGCACAACTGTGCACAGAAAACCAACAGTCAAGGGTAGGATTGTTGGTAAATAATACATTCAGCTTTGGTTTGTTTTTCAGCAAACACCACTGGAAAACTTCGAATGTATAATACGTATATAAAAGTATACATATGGGGCCATTCTTTGATTTTTGTATTATTGACTTTTAAACATTTACAAGGCTTTAAAACAGCATAGGGAAGAGCAAATTATGTTTAAATGTTCATTTTTGTTGAGCTATGCCTTTAAGACAGAAGAACAGCATCACAATATATTGAGCTTTAGCAGTGTACACACAGATACACATACACAAGCAGTCTGGACAGATGCTAAGGGATTGTTAAAATAGAAAAATCGAATTTTGGGGCAGAAAAGGTGAGTGTTACAACAACCTTGTGGCCTTAGATCAACAGAAAAGGAGAAAATGAAGGAGAGAGAAACACAGAGAAAAGGGCGGATTTTATCTTGACCTGATTTAAGATGCCAGGAGTTTGTCCTCTTGTTTTACCCTCCCTTTGCTGTGTCTTTATCTCTGACCTATTCTGATCTGGCTTGTCTGTTTTTCTTTTATATGAACGATGTTGCCCACCCAAGTGTGTATTTAAAAAATAAAAGGTACAGACTCCATCATCTCTGACTACATGACATATTATACAACAATGTATATTTAAGCTCACAAGAGAACATTTAAACAGCATCTGTTTTTTTTTTTTTTTTTTTTTTTTGTACACTTTCAACTTTCAACCTGTGATGTATAATGTTGCTTTTTGGCTATAAAAAAGATCTGCATATTAACAAAGTGCAAAGTTAGTGGAAGTGATTGTAAATATACACTCTCAAACACCTCAATTTGAGTCCTGGGTTCTTTGTCCAGGAATGTACACATCAAGATATCCTAAATTTACAACTGAAAAGAGCCAAGGCCTGGTTGAATCAGTGTTGTGTTGTCACCGTAACCAACACTGTGTGTATTTTATGTGTGATTTTAACCGTATGTGTGTGATAGCTTGTGTAAGAGAACTGAAATCAAAATGTAACAGAGCCTAATTTCTTTTAAGGTTTTTTTTTTTTTCTTCACTTCACATCGGGACTTGTGGAGCTGCACTTCGGAGGATTTGCTTTACAGTATTTGAACTTTCAGCAGTGAAATTTAAACCACACTGAACTAAACTTAACTGAACTCCAACTCTGAAATCTGGACTTTACTAGAACTATGTTAAGCTTATTTGATACAATCTATATTGTGAAAAGCACTATATAAATAAACATGAATTGAACTGAATTCTTATTTCATTTGTACAGTATAATGTAGTAAATGGTATAGTATCTGTGTACTTAATTATTTTGGTAAAATTAATTTAACTTCAGAGTCTTTAATCAAATATCTTAACCTTCCCTCCCCCTCAAAATGTCTTGTCATCACTTCTGGTCTCATGGAATGCCTTTAGGGTGGGGCTATTAGTCTTTTAGGGCAGGGAAATCAAGGCAGTGGTTTAAGTGAATGTTATTTGATTCTGAATGTAAAATTTAGCTCTTTGTTCTTGTCATCATTGGGTATCTGAAAACATTCTGCACAACATAGCATCAACGGTGACACCGCTAGACAGCAATCCTCCAAAAATGAGAGCAAACTGGCATTCAAATCTAGCTCAATTTTGTTAGCAACACCCAATTATTTAATCAGTTTCATGTTGATGTGAGTTACCATATGGAGAAAAAGGACAATCTTAACTTCTGTCTGATGCAAACTTTAATTTAAAAATATAAAAATAAATGTATCCACTTTTACTCATTATTTAGGCCCAATTCTATTTTTTTTACATCTTCCCATTCATCTTTTCTTTGGCCTTTGACACAGTGTGAATGTGAAGGGCTTCAAAATGTACTCTTAAGAAATGAGACACCACTACCACACCTGCACATGCCATCATATGTCACACATGTTTACTTTATATAAGATTGACAATAGTGACTGCTGTATTTATTCTAGTTGTGTTATTTTTTGGTATTTATCTTCAGGAAATCACAGAAGGCAACAATACCATATGCTATCATAACAATATAATGTGGTAATAAGCTTGTAAATGTACAGTGGACCTTATCATCTATGTAAACACATGAAAACAACATTATCATTATACCAACCAGACACTGTAAAAAGCTCATTCCCAGCTACTACACTTTTCTGACAGGGTATTCGAGTGTCATTAGCCACGTTTCCACAATCGTGCCTAAAGCGAGCAAGCCAAGGCCAGTCGCGTTTCCTGTCACTTCCGGTGCCTGATAGGGCCAAAGTGGAGCTTTCCTGGGGCCAGCGGCCAGCCTTTTTCGGCCCACCGAATACCTTGGACTAAAAAGGGCCAGCTGGGGCTTCAGGGCGAAGTGAAAGGAGAGGCGGACTTTGCCCGACTCTGTTAAAAATGGCATGCCATCATTACACTGGTTTTCCGATCGCACACGAGTACATGCAGTAAACAAATAAATTAATAAGGGAAAGAAACATATTGCTGGTCAATTTAAGATTTAAGCTATTCCATAAAACACCTTGTAGGATAGGGGTCTTTGTGCTTATGTTCACCCTTATTTTTCCCTTTTAAATGTAAGGCTGTTGCATAAAAAGTTTTAATTTGACATTTCCTTGCTGCATCCTCCTTGATGTTTCAATAGCGCATAATAATCTTTACACTATATTAAAGACACAGCAGACAGTAAAGGTTGTCAAGAATGGTGTGCTTGTGCGTGATACGTGCGCTTTGTGAGACCTGTGTGTGTGTGCTAGGAGGGCAAAAGTGCGCTCGCTTGACAGCTCTGTTGATGTCTCGACCGGCTTTTTTTTTTTTTTTTTTTTTTTGAGATAATACAATATATGATCACAACAGAAAGACATAAAACTTTTAAAACGTGTCCACTTTTGGAGGCTCAAAACAGTAGTGTCATGTCTCGATAAAATAGCTTAAACTATATTGAAATAATTTAACCCTCGTGTTGTGTTCACATTCTGCCCCTTTAGTGTTCCTGGTCAAACTTGACCAGTCTGTTTTAAGTGCTCTTATATTAGCACAAAAATCCTTTTTCTCCACCAAATTTTTGTTCAACATTATTTAGCTGTAAACAATGTCTCAAAGTAGTGTTAAAAATGAATTCACAGAATCAGACATACAATAAATGCAATAAAAAATAAAAGTAGGTGTTGAAAATACATCACAAAATGAACAATAGTTGACAGAAATCAAATTACTTTGTTTCATAATAATAATAGACAGCTCGCTAAAATAACTTTCACAGGGTCTGACCAAAGAAATTGAAATTTGAATCCATCTAAATGATTTATCAACCAGCAAAGCATAAACAAAATGCTATCCTTTCCTGTGCTCTGAGTGACCGAATTTTCAGTCCTTTAAGTGTACTAATAGGAATAGTGGCTGAGGGTATAGACAGTGAGCTTGGACAAAGAACTAGCACTGGTTATACTTTGGTAAATTTTGAGAGAGATAATAAAGGTCTAATAAAATAAAAGTAAAATCTCATTCATACAGTTTTGTACATTTTGCTTATGACGATTGGGTTAATGGAAGGGGTTGGGTGCCACACCTCCTTTTACAAAATAATACACTTTGTACGACTGAACTCATATGAATTACCCACTAATCTGACAAAACATAAAATAGATATTTTTCCTTGTGAGTTCAGGCTGGAGGGTTGGCACATAAGCACATAAAAGAGATATGTACCTGCAAAAGACATTGTTCAGTCTGAAATGAGTGAGTGAGTGAGTGAGTGAGTGAGTGAGTGAGTGAGTGAGTGAGTGAGTGAGTGAGTGAGTGAGTGAGGGGTAATATGAGTGGGGATGTTTTCTGTCTGATAAATGAATTAAGCCTGTATACCCATTTATTTCCTATGGCGGTCACTTTTGACCAGGAACACCACAGGTGTAACAAGGTTGATTAAAACACTCAAAATTCAATGAAAGAGCTGATCATTACTTTTATATGTTCAAATGCATAGTGTGGAGGATATAAGGCCTTTACATGTAAAACACAATATTTAAGTGATTTTAAGTTGTAAATCTTTCAGATTTGACCCGAACACAACAGTAAGGTCAAATATTAAAGGAGTTGTCCAGAATGTAATTTTAAGGCTTGGTTGTGTTTATAAGATGCAAAGCAATGTGTGCACATGTTTGACTTGAAGGAAATCATGTAGTTTTTTTCATATATCTCACTTTGATTATACACAGCTACTCAGCTAGCATGAAAACAAATGATATATTTTCTAGTTCCTCTGAAAGGTTGGTCATCTTCATAATTTGCGGCAATTCTCAGATTGGCTCCACATCACGCCCGTAAAAGCATGCGCTTTTCTGCTGTGTAAACAGGCAGTCAACATCCTGCCTGGGGTCCGTTCTTCGTACGTGGATTACTCAGTTAGCTGGATTTGGATGTTGACGATTTGACATGATCCAGGATCGTTTCGTTCTTCAAAGCTGATCCGAGAGTTGTTGTCATGGCAACAGTTCTGCTAGGTCAAACCTGATCGGAAGCAGGTTCAATTCATATAAACAGGATTAGATCGGGTCAGTTCAAGCAAAGATAATACAGAAAGTATGTTCCGAATTCTGATATTTTCTTACAGTAGTAGTTATATACACTTGGGAAAATGGTACATATTTTTTAACTATATATATAAAGTTATAGTCATTAATAAAATAAATAAAGTTATACATATTAATAAAACTTATGCAATCTGCACCCTCGAAATGAAAGTACAAAGACTACCATCTGGTGCAAAGAGAAAACTTATTGATATGAACTTTTTAGATCACTTTAGTACAAATTGTGTAAAATAGAAATGCACAAAATGTGACTTTTTTTTAAAGCAATAATACATTTATGAAGTCATAAACATATTTTGATAGTTAATATGCAGTGATTTGATGCTTTACATTAGTTGCAGACGCCTTTACCAATATGAAAACGCTTTTTTTTAAACAACCAGTTATTCTTTACACCGATTAAAAAACGGCTACTATAATAAAGAAAATATTTTCTAAATGTGGAACTTAATACATTGATTTGCATTGAAATACATGATAAATACTCTTGACAAATGAAAGTGTGAAGCCTGCAGCTCACAACAAATGTGGAAGGTTACTGCGTGTCATATTTAACAAGCCGTTTACTGCTAATTTGATGTAATTTTGCTCACATGGATAATTGAATATTAATCAGATGATGTCATTACGCTGCTGTGCCGTCAGCCAATCGTTGCATTGCTGATCATGATTTCGAGGATCGATAGATCTGTCCTTCACAACACACGCAGCGATCTCAGATCAGTCTGATTCGCGAACTCGTTTGAAGAACCAAATTAGCGAGAGATCAGTTATCAAGATTAAAAGATCCGGGATCTGCCAAATAATCTTAGATCATTTAAGCAAGGTACGAAGAACGGACCCCTGCTCTCTAAAAAAAAAAACAGACATGTGTCTGTAGCGAGTGAAAATGGGGTGCGGCTCCTTTAAGAGACATCGTATTTGTGTGTATCAATGTTTGTGTGTGAATGTGTGAACTTTCTGTAACAAGCGCATGTGCACAAGACTTTCTTTTTCTTTTTCTCTGATGCTCGGATTGGATTATTGGATGATTTTCTGTAATATATCATAACAGAAGAATAAAGCACAAGATGTGGGATGAGAACTGTGTGAGCCTTGATTTATTTTTCTGCTGCAACACGAGTAAGGTAAGCTATCCTGTATTTTTTTTTTCCATAACGCCTTTCACATATATCTGGAATATGCAGGTGTAAGTAACATGAATCATCCACATATCTTTTGTGACTTCATTATCTGAGATGTAAAACGCATGGAAAAGCTGCCTAAAGAGAATCACTTCAGTCGTGCAAACACATAAAGAGACGCTGCATGTGCTGGTGAAGTGTGTGTGTGGGTGTTTACAGCAGTTTGACTGATAAATATAAATTTGTAGCTAAATTGTTTGCGGTGCAAAACAGCATTTCCCATTGCTTACATCGGTGCTACAGCATACCGTTAATGCTAGACACTGTACATGTCATGATCAATTTTAACAAATAAAAACACTTACAGGTCGTAGTTCACAGCTTCTGCTTTGAGGAGATTTTAACCGAATCCAGCACATCTCCATCCAGGTGAGATTCTGGAAGCTGTTTTGTCAAATCATGTTTGCTATGTATTTTACAATTCTCTGGAACATAATTAATATTGAACTGTAAGCACTTGTCTTTGTGTCGTGTCCTTTGGAAGCCCAAATACAGAAACAGACGAAGCTCTGTGGAAACAGTAGCGTTTGGACGCATTTTAGCTCTCTCTGTTGTAACGTTACAGCGCCTCTGGCCACGGCCCTTAGCTGCGCAGTGTGTGCACGGTAAAAGTACCTTTGTGATCTTACAAGGGCCGGAAGTATTTTTTTGAAGTCCCCAAAATCCGTTCATTGTAGGCTTTGCTAAGCTAACTCTGTAAAAACCAAGGTCTCCTTTTGCATTGAACTTTGAGCTTTTTACAATCAGAGATGTTGTTTATGTTCACACAGCAACATTACACATAAACTAAAGTTTAAAATATGATATCGTAGTGGACCATGCATTTAATAATTAAAAATATTGGATATAAGAAAATCACAATAAATAAATAAACCAATATAAAACAAAAAAAAGCTAGCTTTAACAATGTAGGTATATACAATACATAAATTGAACCGTTTTAAGCTATATATAACTTTAATTTTACAAAGACCTATCTGAAAAAAAGATTTTAGATATTTTCTAAAAACAATAAACACCAGAGGAGGTTTAAAATATTATTTAAAAAGTATTTGTGTAATATCTCAGCACTTTGTCGCATCCTTCAACCCACCAGGGGGCGCACATATTGCCCTATACTCCTCAACATTATATGGCAGTAGTGACTCTTGTTCCTCTAAACTCTCCTGTAATCAGCGTAATCACCACCACCAGGGGCGGACTGGCCATCTGGCGGACCGGGCACTTTCCCGGTGGGCCGACGTACTTTTTGGGCCGGGCTAATCATCGTCTTATGATCTGATCGGCCCATAAAAGGCTTAGCAGCCTATAGCTTTTTTCTGCCTTATTAATTGACGCTCCTGTGATCTGTGACTCTCTGAAAGTAGATGCTTTTTTTCCCGGACAGACAGACCGGGCCGGCCCATGTGACACTGCAGCCCATTTGCTCTTTTCTTTATTGACATTGGGCTGGTCCAATCACAAACTCCTATTTTGGGCTCTGTGTGAGCGTGCGTCGTCTGTGTGTATTTGTCAAAATAGTCGAGAGTCAGAGAGAAGAAACGCAAGGGAGGCGCAGAGAAATCGCGGGAAATACACCGGCGTTTCATTTAGCGGTTCTGAGAAGTTCTCTTTTCATTCTAGTACACGGCTAAAAACGCAAATCACGTGACCACACACTCTCTGCCAAGAGCTGGCGGGTGAGCATAAACCCCAGGTGAGAGTGTAGTGCATGTCAGACAGTTCATCTGCTGGATGATCTCATCTCACTATAGTTGTTAAACTTGATATTGAATTCATCTTGTTGTTTTGGCTAAGTGCAAAAATAAGCTAATATATTAATTTATGTAACCACGTACACTGATTCTGCACATTGACTTGCTTACCTTTATCATATAAATTTATTGTACGTTATACTGTTATAATGGCCATTATTGATTATTAAAACTGATATTCTGCAAAAGAGACGAGGTAAAGTTTGTTCTTTTCAAAGAAAATGAAAGGAGACAGTTATATTTAAGCCCTGTTTTGTTTTAAATATGCAGAGCTAAGATAATGCTCATAAATATATAGCTACACGAGGCTGTTTGGTGTCTGTTAATCATAATATCAAAATGAAACAAATTTGACTTATATTTTGTTTTCATTGTTTAGATAGTGAAACAGCAAGCAGGATGAGGTGAATGAGGTTATAAAGTACACTGTTCCCTTTGAAGATTTACCCATGCATTTGCAGGCAGTTTTTGTTATGTTTTTTATTGAATATTGACCTTATTCTAAAATGCGGAAGTGCGCCTGTTTTCGCGATTGTCTTAGAACTTCCGTTTCAGTTGCCTATGGGAGAAATGACAAGGAATAATAAACGGCAAAAAACGGTCAAACTACTTGCTCTACAAACAAATATTTGCATGACTACACAGACCAAGTAGAATAATATAACAAGGAAATATCAGTTTGCAACATTAAAACGTGAAACGAGCAGTTTTTAATGTCTAAAAATGAATGGAAGTGAATGAGACCGGAAGTCTCGTGCCAAAAAGATTCAAATGGCAGCGCCCGCTCATCTGCGGAGAATAAGTTCAATAGGCTGAGTGAATAGTGTATTGAATGAGCTAAATTGGCTGTAGTGTATGAGTGTGTGAATGAGTTTGTATGGGTGATTTCCAATATTGGGTTGTGGCTGGAAAGGCATCTGCTGCATAAAACATGCTGGAATAGTTGGCAGTTCATTCCACTGCAGCAACCCTTGATAAATAAGGGACTTATGCGAAGAAAAATAAATGAATGAACAGTGTATTTTTTAGAACTCAACAAATATCTTTATAGACAGTATACAGAAATTAAATTGAGATTAAAGTTTGTATTTATTTATTTCATATATATGGCTTTTGATTTTTATAAAATATGAGTTAATAAAAATATTGGACGTGCATAGATAGATAGCATTTTGATTGAATGTAGTGGGCCGCTCTGGCCCAAAATGCCAGGGCCGTTTTTTTGCCCCAGTCCAGCCCTGACCACCACCTGTTCCTTGCTCTATATAAGACTTCTTTCTTTTTGTCCATCTGCTCTATGTTCAGTCCTGAACCCTATCTCTTGCTGCTCCGTCTAGTGTCCATTTAAGTTGTTCTCAAGACTTATTGCTTTTTTCTTAAGACTTTTAGCTTGCTATATTGCTGTTTGATTGTTCTGAGACCCTCATGTCTATTTTATTTTGTATGTATTTTTAGGAAGCTCGGCTTTCCTATTTTTGATGTACTTTTTCAACCCTGGCTGTAGAGAGAGATTATCTCTTTTGTCATTTTTTTTTTTTTAATTCATATGTTGTGGACTAACTTTGTTCCTCCTTTGCTCTTGGGCCACCAGTTGTTGACTTGGCTCATGTTGTAAGAACTACTGCTAACCACACCAGAGACACGGGTTCGATCCCGATCCCGATCGTAACAGCTTGAATACAATGATATTAAGCAAATCGTGTGAACAGCAGTTTTGTGGTGAGTGAAAGCAGAATCTAGCCTACCTTTTTCTCTGTCACTCAGTCCTGCGCATCGCCACTTTAAACACATTGGGGAAAAGTCCAATTACCAAATGTGTTCTATATCCTCAAACAAGTGTTTGTTTTTATATGACATGGTAAAATGTTTATTAGTCTACTTGCTCTTATGTGCTGAAACACTTAACACAACGTCTATCAAAACAAGGATGTTATAAAATACATTTCATACCGGGTTATGACTGGAGAATTTCTGTGGTTTTACATTATGAATGGGTGCACTCACTACACTCCGTTAGTGGCGAGACTAACAGTCGATGCAAAATGCCAACAGTCAGTCGGTCAGTAAACAAATAAAATGAATGGAAACACACAGGCCTGTGTGTATACACATACAATGTACTGCTGTACAGTAACATGTCATCTGTTTGTTTCGGTTGTCTTAATTTTAATGGTTGTGTGATGATGCGAAGGTGTGTTTTATCTGCCTGATTCCCGCTGAAGTGGGCAGGTTGTGTGACGTTTTGATTCAAGGGATGTTCTGGGGGTGGGGTTTGCGTCACACGTTGCGAGCTACTAGCCCGACAGTTGAAACGCGACATGATTTTGGCTTCACTGCTCAACCTCCCCGCGTTTGGCCTGGCCTGATAAAAGCCCTGGCTCGCACTGGCCCAACAGTGGAAATGCGCTATCAGAGTATCAGATGTCAAAGTATACTGTGGGACTACGATAAAGGAGTTATTATTAGGGATTATAGAAAGTAAAATTTTGCGGGTTTTAATTAAGCATTTTTTTTTTAAAGCATGACGGTAAACCACAAATTTCATTATGAATGTATTTAAAAATCTGCTTGTTTGTTGTAAAAATTCATAATAATGCCAAAAGATACTAATTTGTGCATCTCTGGACTTGCGGATGCAGCCATGTCGTCGTTGTAGCTGCTGTGTTCTGGGAAATTTTGTACCCCTTGGTTTTGAGTGTGGTTCTGGAAAATCTCAATTTCGAAGGCTATCTAGCCCTTCTCTTTAGACCTGCAGCTTTAAGGTAAAAATTATTGGGACACCCCTACCGCTTCAACGCACAAAACGAGTGGTAGGGTTAAGGTGCAGGGCTAAGGGGTAAAACTGGTATTGGGCCTTACCCTTAAATGGTTTTAAACCCTTTATGGATTTATTTATTCTATTTACACTAAAAATATTTTGAAGATGGCTGAAAACTGATAACCATTGACATTCATATTAGAAGAAACAAATACAATGGAAGTCAATGGTTACCCGTTTCATGCTTCCTTCAAAATATATTCTTTAGTGTTTAACAATTAAAGTCAAATGGATTTGTAACAAGTCACGGGTGAGTAAATGATGACAGAATACTCCGTTTTGGGTAAACAGTCTCTTTAATACAAACCAAAGAATCTTGCTTTCTGTACACACATTTATTCACAACATTTAAGAGACTGACAAACAGACTGTAAAGGCTCAGACCTCTCCTGGAAAGGGGACAGGGAACAGCAGCTTACTTGAATTTAAAGACACACTAAAACCCTATTTTTTTTTGCTTCTACTCAAAACAGAGCATTTATAGCATTGGATTATATAATATTCATAAGTTGTTTTGAGCTGAAACTAGACACATTCTGGAGACACCTGAGACTTTTATTACATCTTGTTAAAGCGGGCTTAATACAACCTATTTAATAATGAACAAGAACATTCATCAGTTGCAGGTAATCCCACAAAATCCAAATTTTGAGTTTCACAGATATGAGGTTGTCTGTATGCTAATGTATTCTTAGAAGTTGACTAATGTAACTTTTAGCAGATGTTTATGCTGTTGGAAAATCAGTGTACAATACTGGGTTCTACGCAATCTATTTGTGTTGGGACCACATGAAGGATATAAGTTAACATTACTTTTTTTTTTTTTTTTAGTACAATTTTAGGTGGATTGAAAACAACAAATTTGTCATAAATAGCTACAAGAATTAATGGTTTATTCATTAATTTTCATTCAGTTTAGTCCCTTATTTATCATGGGTTGCCACTGTGGAATTAACCAACTATTCCAGCATAAATTTTATGCCCCTCTAGCCCCAACACATTACTGGGAAACACTCATACACTCATTAACACACATTCATACACTACAGTCAATTTAAATAATTTAATTCACCTTTACCGCATGTCTTTGGACTGTGGGGAAAATTGGAGCAATTGGTGGAAAACCACACAAAAACAAGAGAACATGCAAACAATTCACTGTAAAAATCAACTGACCCAGCCAGGACTCAAACCAGCGACATTCTTGTGTGAGGTGACAGTGCTAACCACTGAGCCACAATGCCACCCTGTGTTGATTCAGGTCATTTTAAATAAGTAGTTTGAACAAACCGCAAATGTCATTGTTTGAGTGTAGTTCAAGTACAGTACAAACAGTAATTACAAAATATAATAGCTTTACATCTTACAACTTGTTTTTATTTTGCTACATTTTAAAATGTAATTCATTCCTGCATTGAAACAGCTGAATATTTGTAGCATTATTAATCAAGCATTCAGTGTCACATGATTCTCTAAAGATTAATTTAATAATTTGGTGATCAAGATAATATTTATTTTCATTATTAGTGCTTCATTTTTGCATTGATATTTAATACATCTTGTTTAAGTACACTATAAACAGTGTCTACTCTGTTTTCTTTGTTCTCTATTTCCAACTGGGGGTACTCATTCTGAGGCGTCTAGAGATTGTGCAGCACTATTTATGTGATCCAAGATCTGTGAAGAGATGATGCCAACCATCAAGAACCTCAAGGACAATACATATGAAAAGATGATGCCGACCACAGAGGATTTTTAGAGGTCTCTTTAATCCTAGACCAGGCCGTATACTTAGCTGCTGTGGTGGTCATGGAGCAGTAGAGAGCATGAGACTGATTACTGAAAGACTACAGTAACAGACGAGTCTCCGCATTGATCCCATGGACCAGATTGTACACCCACCACTGACCTATTTATACATGCAGCTTCTCTACAACGGACATCCAGCGTTCTTCAGCCTCCATGCCTAGATTGCAGCTCTGCACAAGAAATTCGGCCAGAGAAGCAATGGTTGTGCCCAACTAAGCCTGGTTTCTCTCTGGGTATTTTCCTTCACTTCCATTAATTGGTGAAGTTTGTTCTTTGCCACTGTTGCCACTGGCTTGCTTTGTTTGGGACTTGTACAGCTGCTCATCAATGGATTTGCTCTTTAGTGTTTGGACTTTCAGCAGTGAAATTTAAACCACACTGAACTGAAGTAAACTGAACTTCAACTCTGAAAATTGGACTGATGTTAAGCTGCTTTGACACAATATACATTGTAAAAGTGTTATAGAAATAAAAATGAATTGAATTGAATACCATCAATGGTTTTTTTTTTTTTTTTTTTTTTTTGGTGCTTAATATGTTTTTTGTGGGAACTATTTCATACCATTATAAATGTCTTTTGATCACCATTCAACAAAAGTAAATCTTTGATATGTTTTGCCTCCTTGAAGTTTCAGCAGGAAATGTATTAACATAAGAGCTATTTACTAGGGTTTTTAAAAACAATAATCATTGCTTTAATCACTTAAAACTGTGCCAAATGTCTATCTTACAGCATTTCTAAAGGATACAGGAACCCCTTTGTGTCTCTGATCTCCTCTTTCCTTATACAGCACATAAAGACAGTCATTCAAAGTGTTTAAAGTGGAGTGAAAATACTGAATATTGATTGTTTCACCGAAGGAGTGAGGCAGTGCGTTGGCGACAGGATTCAGATTGAGTTCGACTGCCTTTGATGCTAAAGTGTTTGTGTACCTCTATGTTTCTGTGCATGAGTGTGCGCAATGCTCTTCTTATTGCGTTCCCCTCCATTTCCCTCCCTCCTGCTCTCTTTCTCTGTTTCTCAATCCTGTAAAACAGCCCAAACCAATAAAAGGCTGTTGCACTCATGTCTAGCCCAGATTGAACAGGAGAAGCAGGTGTGGTCTGTCTGTGATCAGCCTTGTTAAACACACTGCAGCCCATGTTGTTCAGAACACACTGGCACACTCAGAATATCTGATTAAATCCCTATTCCCTCACCACACTAGGATGCACTGCAAGATACATGCTGCTCTTCCTTATTTCGTCACCACAAACCACTGGCAAGCGCTAGAAAACATGAGGATTTGAGCCGGTGAAAGAGTGCACACAAAAAGGTCAGCGCAATTAAGTGGATTAGCCCCGAAAAAGCTGCTGCTGATTAAATCACTGCATTCTTCTCCTCCCTAAACACCTGGCAAGTTACAGCAGGTGGTCGAGCTGGAGGTGGTAGCCAAAAAATGATTAACCAATATTGCTTGTGACTGTATTAAAAAGCTACAGCTGTACTTTTTTTTGGTTGCACAGTGTTCACAATATTAGAGGAGAGCAGGGCAAAAAGTGCCACAGGGTATGACAGGCCACCACTTGTTTGTAGGCAGTCGAACACAAAATAATGTATGTGAGAGAATTTTTGGGAAGAAGTAATTTAATATTGCATGTACCGTGGTATGCATTTCATTTACACTTTGGGGTTTGGTTCCTGACCAGTTGAATTATGTGTATGTACAGTGTTAGGAAGATGATTATGAAAAAGTGCAGGGTAACACTTTACAATACCAGTACAAGAATACAAATATATTCATTTGGTAACTAAACATTACTTTATTATGAACTGATGATGAGTTAATGCATGCGCTAATTATGAATTTTTAACTGCAACATGAGTCCCATGAGTTTATGTGTGAAAAACGGCTACCTTAATTACTTGTTAGCATGTGCTTGTTGTTAATTGATGTAATAATTACCACATTAGTTTATGCTTAATTCAACCATCATGAACTTGTGATATGTTAATGTATAATTATAGCGTAACTTTATCTTCATTAACTACTTCATTCCTAGCTACTCTAAACCCCTTATGCACATCTATTGCGTTTACACTGAAAAGTGGGTAACACTTTAATTTATCACAATTCACAGTATAAATAAACCATTAACTAACACGACCAGCTTAATAAACTACTAATTTGATGTTTATTAATAGTTAGTAAGGTAGAAGTTGAGTTTAGGTTTTGGGTTAAATTAGAAATGCAGAAAAAGCTCATATTTCTTAACTAAAAATGAACAGTTAATGACTTATTAATAGGCAGGTAATAAGCCAGTAGCTAATAGTGTGAATTGTGACCTAAAGTAACGTGTTACCAAGTGTTTTGTCATCATCAACATGAACAGTTTAAATACAAGGGTTCATGAGTAGTTAAAGATGAGTTAATGGTGATGTGCCCCTCCAAGTCATGACATAATTATACATTAACAAATCATGAGTTCATATTGCTTAAATTTAGCTTAAACTTAAATGTTAATTGAGGGGTGTTGCTAGGGTCAAAATGGATGAGGGGCTTAGCCCCAAAGAAGTGAAATCAAAAATTAAGCTTTATCAGTTGTTAGAAGATTTAGAGCAGGGGTGCCCAAGCTGTCCCTAAATATGTCCTGCATATTTTAGTTCCAACCCCAATTAAAAACACCTGAACCAGCTAATCAAGCTGTTTCTAGGTATACTAACATATACAGGCAAGTAAAGCCATTCATCATTGTAACAGATTACACTAAGAGTACCCCCCACTGATTTTCCTTTTTTGTAATATGGTTAAAATAATAAATCATGGACAACTTGACTTTTGTTTGATGATGAACAGGCTGCAATATCAATGCTATAAATTAAATATTGTGTGTGTTGTGAGGCTCCAGGACAATCATATTATTTTTTCCCATAAACATCCTACAATATCATGTACTTTTTGGTCAAACAAGTTATGACTATTTTGTTGTCTATTGATGATAATAGTTGAATCAAACTATAGTCTTACTAAAATGAGTGATGGATACAAAAATATGCCATACTAATATTGCGGTCACAATATACTGTAGTTTAAACAAGCGAAATTCTGATGTAAGGTTCTGTGAAAAGGGGTGGGATAAATCAAGTTGAGGCATTATAAAAGTGAGTGACCATATTATAATTGTCAGTACATAGAGGTCATGTTTTGATCTTCGATTGGTCTCACGCAACCATGTGATTCAAATTCGCATCATCACTTCGAGTTCACCAAGCTTGGACCTTACAATGTAGCGAACTGCAAAACCTTGCATCTTGCAGGCGCATTCACATTTTCATCTGTATGAATGGAAATATATAAAGTGAAACATGCAGTGTGATGGCGGCTTAAATTTTCCTTCACAATCAATCATGGTGTAATTTCTATGATGTGCATTCTGTCGTCAAGAAACAAATATATCTGTAATTGTCTATCAAGTGTTTCCCATAGACATACATTTCCACCATACTGCATATGTGTGAGTGCTTTCTAAACGAAAACAGTAGATAAGCAAATTCATTCTGTGCTAGCAAGAGGCACTTAAGCAGTTTCCTGGCAACATCTGTAAACAAAGCAGCCCTACACTCTCAAATGCTAACTTTACTAAAAATTTAAATAAACTTTCAGAAGACAGCTTTTTACCTTCGAAGATTATAGGCCTATATATTCATTGTCTACCTTCGAAGAATATGTATATTCATTGTCAGTGAGAGTATGCTGAGTGATTTATTAGTTTACATGCTAATTCCAGTACTCACTGAGCTGCTGAAGCGCTTTGGCTATGTTTTTCATTATATTTTACTCATGGAAGTCCCTCGATGACATCATACAGACAAACATACTCCTGCTATAACTTCACATTGCTTTCTTTTCAACTTAATGTCCATCTTACAATGCATTCCTCTCTCTTCCCTGATGCTATTTTGAAAATTGTTTACAAAAAAAGATGATGTGCTCCTATTGGTCAATCACACTCTAATAACAAACCCATCATGGACGACAGGAAAATAAAACAAACATGCTAGACTTTCTGTGTTGATGTTGTAAAGCGTTAAAGACATTGCATTGGCTGTTTTGTTCTATTACACAAGAAGAAATTATCAAGTCATGTTTTGATCTTTGATTGGTCTCACGCAATTTCACATCATTACTTCATAGCTTGAACTTTCCAATGCAGTAAACTGTAAAACTTCGCATCTTGCAGGCACATTCACGTTCGCATTCGCATCTGTATAAATGAAAGTCTATGGGGTGAAACATGCAGTGTGATGGCGGCTTAAATGTTGCTTTACAATTAATCATGGTGTAACTTCTATGATGTGCATTCTGTCGTCAAGTAACAAATGTATCTGTAATTGTCTATCAAGTGTTTCCCATAGACATACATTTACACCATACTGCATATGTTTGAGTGCTTTCTAAACAAAAACAGTACATAAGATCTAACAGATCAAATATTGCATCCCGATCCCCATTTGTCATTTATAAATGACAAAGGACAAAATAAATTGTGACAAAACACCTGTGTAGTCTTGCAATATTATTGGAAAATTGTAATAAGATTTTATTTTATACAGTATACTCACAATAAAAACAAAACATTGTATGTATATAAAATACAGAATACACAATGTGCTTCCTTCTGTCTCAGTCCCATTGAATGTGTAAAGCACATCCCAGAAATGAGAGTACTTGTCAAGAGATTAATGAAGAGTAATAAAGATGTACGACTTGTACCTCATGTTGTGATAAGCATTATAGTCCCTGCAGATCATTAATGTTTTGACCACTGCATGCTGGGAAATATGTGTTGGTGCCACTACTGTTTGCCATCTGTTGAGTGGACAAGACTCAAAATCAAATCGCATGTTGTCGCCCACATGCTGAGATGGTATTGATACTCTCACCTCCACATGCTTCATCTATTTCTCCAGAACACTCGGCAGCGGAAGCATCGCTCTGCGTCACACTGACTAATGAACATTGATAGCCCTCGAGGAGGATGGTGGATAATCCCGGGAGCACATCGAGGAGACAGAGATCAATAAGCACTGCTTAATAACTGTCCATCTCTCCAGCCACTAACACCGATGACCATTTGATCAACACAGCAGTCCCCGTGAAGCCCTTTTCCTTTATTGTCACACTTTGATTTCAGATAATGAGTTTTTATGTTTTACATTAATTTTTGCCTCATTTTACAAGTAACCTAGGGCTCTTTTTTATCGATCTAGGCAAAAAGTCTAAAGCGCATAGCTCTAAAGCAATAAGGGCTAGTCTGAATCCACTTTTGCTATTTTAAGGACGGAAAAATATTGTTTGCTCTCTGGTGCATGGTCTAACAGGATTGTGCTTGTTTTCTTAATGAGTCATGGGTGTTATTTTTGCATAACGTGCATTACACCAATTAGAGTCTCGCCTCCCAAGAGTCAGTTGTCAAGCCATAGCACATTTGCTATTTACATAGCGGACTTTGTAAGTGGTAAAAGTGAAGGCTTAACTAGTGAGAAAACAGTTAACTAAAATTTTTTTTTTTAAAAATGACCACCTGCAGTGAAAGGATAAAGAATGAGCCTTCTCCATTCAGCATCTTAACTCCACTTTTACTCTTTACTTTACTCTTTTAGGAAGACATCCTTTAGCCTACATATTTAATTTTGTTTGTTTAGCACAGAGATTTGTTGGACAAATCCAAACTTGTTTTATTAAAAGAAATATAAATATGCATATACTAAATAATAATAATTCTGATAATAATAGCATTATACAAATGCAAATTGTCATGAATAAACTGAAAAAAGCCACCTGACATGAAGAAGGCATGAAGGCAATGGTTTTTATATTAAAGTAGAAAATATAAATTTTATTATAGAAATTTTTAAAATAGGAATGTGTACGCATTTTTTATTTTTTTTTTCAGCTAGAATAAAAGCAGTGTCGAATTTTTAAAACACATTTTAAGGACAAAATGATTAGTCTCTTTAAGCTATTTTTTTCCGACTGTCTTCAGAACAAACCATTGTTATACAATAACTTGCCTAATTACCCTAACCTGCCTAGTTAACCCAGTTAAGCCTTTAAATGTCACTTTAAGCTGTATAGTAGCATCTTGAAAAATATCTAGTGAAATATTATTTGCTGTCATCATGGCAAAAATAAAATCAACCAGGTGTTAGAAATGATTTATTAAATCTATTATGTTTAGAAATAATAATTTTTAATTATTAGAAATAATTTGGGCAAATAATTTAGGGGGGCTAATAATTCTTAATAGATTTAAAGTTTGACTCATCTGCAATTACACCATGTTAAGACTCTTTTTAAAAATCTTTTGAGCAAGATTCTAATGGTCTAATCCAATTCAATGATTTATGCTTAGCTAATCTAATAACAGTAGTGCTCCCGGCAGACCCAAAACTGAACACTTTAATTCTAGGTGACTTGTAAATTGAGTTAATTTTTCCAAAAAAAAAAAAAAAAAACTGTAGTGTGCTCCTTTAATAGACTCTATGCATTTATGTCAAATCTCAGGACAGTGTTGTGCAGTGTGATTAAAATTGCTAATATCTTTTCTGTTTATTTCCAGACTTTAATTAAATTTTGAGCTCCACGTTGTCACCGTGACCTCAGACCGCTGTATATGTACAAATGTATCGCCTTCAGCAAAGGTTCTTCTCACCACATATACTTAATTAAACTACTTTGTACCCTTCGGTGATAGACAGCAAACTATAGCACCTGGCTGCCGCATCAAGAGACTGGTTTTAAATATAAATTAGTTCACCTTCTCAATATTGACACAATTTATCTCTGTTCTTGAACTCCAAAAGTTAATACTGAAGGCAATCCAAGAGCAACAAATTCACATACAGACCTACAGTATACCATTCTGACCAATCTATACAGTAGCCTTCTACAAAGACAAGCTAAGAAATTAGTTTTATTGAGTAAAATAGAAGAGGGCAGTGAGAATTAGATTGAGCGATCAGGGGAGTGAATTGTTTTGTAATTGCAAGCAAACAGTTTGTGAAAAGTATTCTGAATGAATGACTCTATGTGAATAGTAATATTTGGTTTCCACGAAGAAAACATTGTACAGTTCTTAACAAATTTTGGTTAAAAACAACATCAAAGAAAAAACAGAAATAGAGAGAAAAGAAATAGAGAGTTTATAGTACAAACATCAATCTTTCTATGTAAACTCCCCCAAAACAGAATGTGTGTGTGTGTGTGTGTGTTTAAGGCATATGCTTACATGCTATTTGCTGTGCTCCACAAAGCAATTAACCCAGCTAACAGGGAATGTTCCCACAGCTTTTATTAACATTTTATCAAGGTTATGTAGATGTTACAGTAAAACACTGTTAAAATACATTTTCTAAAATGTAACATAAAACATTATGAATAGTCGATACACTCTGATGATGTTTTCAGAGTTTCCTTTTAAAATGTTTTTATTTGAACATTCTTATAATCTTGACAGAAAGTGTATTTAGAAAAACATTCTTTGAACATTTGAATGAATTTTTTCTGAATGTTAACAGTGATGGCTAGACATATTATATGTTATATTATATGCAGTGGTTTCAAGTAACAAAAAAACTCCAGTTACTGTAAATAAGTTTTTTTTTAAGGAATTGTAATTTACTACAGTTTTTCTTGATTGCTTTGATGCAGCCGTCAACTAAAACTCCACATTTTCAAAACAATTAACACACAGGCCTAAACAGCGGCACTCATGGTCAAAATGACACATTTTGCTTGCAACTGTGTCAAACATTTAAAATATGCAACGAAAGCTAAATCTGCCTTCAAACAACACAACTTGCAAACAAAAATGAGCTCTTTTAATCAACCACAACATAATAAACAACATCATACTGAATTCAGTGTGAATCAGTGCACCGTTGCTTGTTATTGTCTTCTTTTGCAAGTGATACTCACTGCAGAGCCACTTGGCCAGAGCTGAGCTACAGCAAGGGGGAGCTTGAGCTCCAGCTCCTCCTTCCTTGCACGTCTTCTACAAGTGATGTCACTGGGGGTTGGGGTTAGAGGTGGGGTGGGTGTACGCATTAAAACAGCTAATAGGAGGAGGGGTTGGAGCTCAAGCTCCTCCTCCTTGGAGCCCAAGTGGCTCTGCTGCAAGCAGTGTCTCTCCTATTGCCCATGCCATTTGTTGTCTTTCTATTTCGGCTATCAAATCAAAAGAATTAAATCCTGAATAAGAAATGTTTTAACTCATTTTATATTGAATTAAATTAATTAATTTTTTAACTGTGGCTGAAAACTGAAATACTGTTAAAAAACAAAACAGACAAAAATAATAAAATACTTTAGATATTAGCGATAACACATGTTTACTTAAATACAGTCAAATCTATCAGAGTATAAGACATAGTCACTGATGACATAACTTATCAATGCTGGCAAAGACCAACACAGACCTTCTACCATTTTTATAAGCTTTGCAGACTGATTGCTAATCGAAGATTTCTGTAAAACAGTGTCAAACCAGTGCTTCAGTGATTTCATACTGATCTTGGTAGTTTCTAATGGTTAGGAATAGATGATTTCTGTTTGCTTGCCATAGGTAAAACAATGGAATTTAGACTGCTTGAATGACATCTGTGTAAACAAAATCTGTGTTTTGAAAAATGCTAGGGAAAATGTGTCAATCCAATGAGAAAGAATATACATATTTTCAAGACATGTATTCTGCTCTGCAAGGATAGTGATGAGCAAAATGGAGTGGATTCTAGTTTCTTTAACCAGGTCAAATCAAACAAGAAAAACTGTAAGTTGCTTTAAAAATGTGTACTTATACTTTCACTTGAGTGCATTTTTAGTGCTGTATCTGTACTTTTACTCCACTATTTTCCTTCAAACTGCAGTCACTACTTTTTTCTTGCTTGTGAGGATGGGCTGAATGCAATTAGTCATGTGATTCCTGTCCATTTAAGTTGAACAGAAAGTAAATCACATCCTACTGAATAACCTAAAGACATGGCTGCTTTTTTAATGCAGCAAACCTTTTGGGAGCAATAAAAGTGTTCAAGAAGACATACAAAATCATCACACTTAATGACCCAGAGAATGTTTAGATGCAAGTCACTGATGAGAAAATGAAGGATGTCTTCTGTATGATGACTGAAATCACTAAACAGCCTTAAACAATCACTAAATGGAACGAATGAAGAACAGAAGGCTGAACAAGGAATGGAAGGACCGAACAAAGTCATGAAGGACCGAACTTATAAAGGAAGGAAGGTACAAATAAATGAAGTATTGATTCAAGGAAGGACTAAACAAACTAATGAATGAATGAATGAATGAATTAATGAATGAATGAATGAATGAATGGATGGATGAATGAATGAATGAATGAATGAATGAATGAATGAATGAATGAATGAATGAATGAATGAATGAATGAACAAACATTTTTTGAACAAAAATATGATGGCTGGGAAAGCATTTAACTTAATCAAATTTACAAACATTCATATGTGTACCAAACTGGAAAACTTTCAGAACATGCTTAATTATTTAGCCAACTTCTGATTAGTTATCAACAAATAATGCAGTATCAATGTATCCTAACAACATGTGTTACAAGCAATTTGTCTGTCTTCACTAAACACAATGCAACATGACAACAACATATACCAGCCATTCATTTAAATGTCATCCACTGCACTGCTAGTGAAATAGTAGGTTATAATCAAAGTAATACACATTAAACATTAATAAAAGTACATAAGCTGAGTGACTCTTATCATAATTTTGACAATCATTTTGAATCCATCTGCTAGTTATATTGTTTTCAAGATCAGAGGTGAACTATCTTCTTCTGTTTTCATTCATTCATTCATTCATTTTCTTTTTGGCTTAGTCCCTTTATTAATCCAGGGTAGCTACAGCGGAATGAACCGCCAATTTATCCAGCACGTTTTTACGCAGCGCATGACCTTACAGCCGCAACCCATCTCTGGGAAACATCCACACACACTCATTCACACTCATACACTACAGACAATTTAGACTACCCAATTCACCTGTACAGCAAGTCTTTGGACTATGGGGGAAACCAAAGCACCTGGAGGAAACCCACATGAATGCAGGGAGAACATGCAAACTCCAGACAGAAACGCCAACTGACCCAGCCGAGGCTCGAACCAGCAACCTTTGTGTGCACTACCTACTCCGCCATTGTGTGGTCCCACTTCTGTTTTCAGTAGTATGGTAATAAAAGTCACAAATAATGACATTTAAACACACATTAGCATTTAGCACAGAATAAAGCACACAATCTGCACCTGAGGTGATAATTGCCATAGCAGAATATGCTATTGTTTTGCTACAACATAGCAGAAAATAGCCATCGCTGATGGTTAGGACAAAAACTCCTTTTAACTTGGAAAAGATACTTTTTATCATGTGTTGCCATTTAGTTATGATAAGGTTTAGGTATATATTGAGAGAGCTGAGAAATTCAGAGAAAGTGATATTGGCAAATGAACAGAAGCACAATATATATATGCATTAGCTCCTCTTTGATTTGATTTAATTTTTTTTCTTTTTTAAATATTTCCCAAATAATATTTAACAGATCAAGGAAATGTTCACAGTTTATCTGAAAATATGTTTGCTTCTGAAGAAATTCTTATTTGTTTTATTTCGACTAAAATAAAAGCAGTTTTAAATTTTTTTAAAACCATTTCAAGGTCAAAACTATTAGCCTCTTAAAGCAATATTTTTTTCAATCGTCTACAAAAAAATAAAAAATAAATAAATCATTATGCAATAACTTGCCTAATTATCCTAACCTGCCTGGTTAACCTAATTAACCTAGTTAAGCCTTTAAATGTCACTTTAAGCTGTATAGAAGTGTCTTGAAAAAAATCTAGCAAAATATAATTTACTGCCCTTATGGCAAAGATAAAATAAATAAGTTTTTAGAAATAAGTTATTAAAAATATTATGTTTAGAAATGTGTTGAAAAAGTCTTCTCTCCGGTAAACAGAAATTGGGGAAATAATAATTCATGGGGGCTAATAATTCTGACTTCAACTGTATGTATGTATATATATATATATATATATATATATATATATATATATATATATATATATATATATATATATATATATATATATAATGTCCTCCTGACACAAATTAAATTCCCGAATGCACTGTTTGTTTTGTATTTTGCTTCACTCTTTACTTTGATGTGTTCTTTGTCAAATCTTGCCACAACTTTTGCAAAATATAAAGGAAAGAATAAAAGTTTGCGAGTTGTGTGTTTGTGAATTGCATTCCAAATCTTAACGGCATGATTGAAGTTTCAAGATCTTTTGTGAGCTGTTTTTTGTTATGCAGTCATACAGAATAAGTTATTGATAGCTTTCATACTGACAAAACTGCTTTCTTTTTCATATCCTATCCAACAGTGCAGTGCTCGTTCACAATAAACACCCGCACTTTTAATGACCTGTTTATCAGTCTCCATATTTCATCGTCATTACCGGCCAATCATCATGGTGCTTTGTGTCAGTCTGTTAATTACAGGCCAATCAGCTTGGTACGTTTTGGTGAACCCCTCATTAGGAACCAATCAACTCGGTGTGTTTATCCGAACTGCCCACAAACTCTACCACTTGCTGCCCTGATTTGACCTATCAGTCATTTCAGCTTCCAGTTAAACATGAAGGCATCAAAAGCAGAACTGTATGTGTCGTATCCAGTGTGGCCTGACCCAATTATGACTGATGCCATGCCAAGCCAGCTGACAGTAGCCTTTGACAGTAATGAGCATAGTGACAGCTGGCAGTGCACCCTATATGTTATGTATACTGTACCAGATGAGTTAGTCATGCTATGCCAGTGTGAAATATGAAGCTTTTTGTGAGATTATATAATTGTGAAGGTGAGGTTCAGAGTGGTTGCCCCATGTCAACAAGCTCGGCCACCCTTTAGCCCCATCATAGAACACAAAATTACCCACTATGCTACACAAAGGGAATGTTTCCAACTTACAGATGTCAGCTTGATGATTTAAAGAGTCACATTTGGACAGTTTTAAAAAAAAATCATTGTAATCTCTAGAGGTGTGAACCTATACTGGTCTCACGGTTCAGTTCGGTTACGATTTTCATGCCATTCGATTCGGTTCAATTCGATATCTCTGTGCATCACGGTGCACTGACGATGCTTTCTACATACAGTGTTATATTTTAGGGGGGAGGCTATAACAAGTTGTCTGTATAAACACACAGACAAAAGCACCACACTGTCTCTCATTCAAACACATACACAAACATAGACAGCATCAAAAAACAAACAAATTATTAACATGTTTGTATGAAACACACACACACACACACACACACACACACACACACACACACACACACACACACACACACACACACACACACACACACACACACACACACACTTAAGCCCTCGCAACAGGGAGAGCTCACACTGAGCGAAGTAGAAAAACAAAAAAAAAGAAGCACTTTTCCAACGGTCCCTTACTGAGAGCTCCTCTCAGCGCAAGCTCTCCCGGCTAAACACATATTGCGAGGGCTTAAACGGAGCAGTGCTTATAATGTTGAGCGAAAAAAAAAAGAAAGACAGCTGTGAAACATAACCAGCTTTGTCTTTTTGTAGGAAACACACTTTAGATCTTTTTAGGGTAAGAGGTTTTTGAGTTATTGCCGTCTACAACTGAATGTGTGTCAGGAATATCGAAAACAAAATCAACTGAACCACGCTCATTTCTGGCGCCCCCCTGGATGTACAGCGCCCTTAGCATTTGCCTATGGTGCCTATGCCATGGGCTGATTGCTGTAAATACTCGTGCTCACCTCCCTCGCAACAGAGCGCATAGGAGATAAATGACGTCAGTACATAATAACCGGTTATGATCATTACTGAACTCATACTGAATTGTCCGCGTCTGCATCGCGGTGCACTGAAGAAACAATTAATTTTGACTTCCCTAGTAATCTCTATTACTTACATTTTTAACGTTTGTGAAATAATAATGCTGATGAATAGCGTCACCTCCTGGATTGATTATTTAAAAAATGCAATGTTACGGGACTTGAAATTAAGGGCTGTATTTTAACGATCTAGACGTTAAGTCTCCTATACTTTGTAAGTGGAAAAACTGAATGCTTTTTTAGTGAGAAAACAGATAAACAAAACATCTGCAGCACAAGGATAAAGAACAAGCCTCCTCCATTCGGCCTCTTTACTTCCTCTTTACTTTTCTTTTACTCTTTACTTTAGTCCTTTACTTTTGTGGATAAGGAAACAGTGTTGTACATACTCCACTGAAGACATCCATTACCCTACATATTTAATTTAATTTGTTAAGCGCAAAGATTTGTTTCAAAACTATTTCTAAATTCAGTTTTAATTTCCGGCAAACAAATAAATAAACAATAATAATGAAGTATAAAAAAGTTATATCCAAGCACATGTCCTTCTCTCATGCTCTGTATGTTGATTCATACGTTTCTAAAACCCAACAGGTGGACATATCTAATTCCACTATTCCTCAAAATAGCAACGCACCAACAATGCGCCTTAACACACCTCCTTTGTAGACCGGAACACCCACGAGTCCACAAAGTGGCACAAATAGATTTGCTATTTAAACAACATGGTGCAAAACACTGAAATTATGGTTGCGCTGGTCTGAAAATAGCAACAAATCATGCCAAACACATCCTGTGCCTTATTGCGTTAGATGTTAATTAGGGCCATAAGTGTTGTGTATCCATTAATTAATTTATTTTTTATTGTTGTCATCAGATAGTATCTTCTTGACCCATTTAAATGAGCCTCCATGATTCCTCATCACTAGGCCCACATGGAATCTGCGTGCGCAGATTTTCGCAGATTTTTAGCCCATCATTAAATCTGTTTATTTACTTGTGTAAATTATTATTTTTTGTTTTTTAAATGAATTTTAGTAATATTATGGAGTAATATAAAAATATTTATATTATTTATTTACAATACAGTTTGTAAAATAATATTTTTTGTCTTTTAGTAGATATTTAATATGAGAGCCTTTCTTCTTTTACCAAATAAAGTGGATCTAATTAAATTTGCATTGTAAACATTAAATAAAAGTTTAAAAAGCATTATTTTTTATTTAATATATTAAGGTTTTAGTAATGATACTCCCAAAATCATTCCCCATAAATCCGCACATTTTTAACAAAATTTTGCACAGAAATACCAAAAAAATGTCAGCAGACTCTGTTTGGCCCTGCTCATCGCTAATGTGTTCAATAATTATCTTTTTTCAAAACATGTAAACTGCTTTTGATTAATAGAATCAACATCCGAATCAGCCTAGCTTATATATATTTTTGGATAAAGCTTGTGTTATAACATCTTAGCATCAAATTACAAAAACACAAAGTACCACTTATGTGAGATGTTTCTAGTACAGCATTTATAGGCAAGACAGTACATTTGATGTTGTGTTTCTCTCTTATGGCTGCCAATATCAGTCTCGCACTTTTTTACTTTTGCTAGAAGTCTTGATAACAATATGTCTGAGTTTGTCTTTTATTATTTGAGCAAATAGGAATGCAGTAAATATATTTGCTGTACTCTCCCTAAGTTTACCAAACTATGACGACTTCCACTGATGAGAAACCCAGGAGTGTATTCATAGGTGAGAGACATTGTGTACCAAGTAAGAAACATAACACTATAATATTAATGACAGTGTATTTCAACATCTTATTTAACCACATATGTTCCTACCATGCACTTGAACTGCAGACATGTCTTTTAAAATCAAAATTATGCATCACAAAAACATTTTCAACAAACAACAACAACAACAACAAAACAATAGACTGTGACCCTCTGATTGAGAAACACATGCTCTAGCAATTTTAAACAGAAGTTCAAAGCATGCTGCCAGGAAGTGCTCACCACTATGGCTCCCTCCATGTAGAAATGGAGAAAATAATGTAGAAATTCTACCAGATTTACAAAAAAAGCATGAGTTTTGTGCAATAGGCTACAAAACTGAATAATTAGTTTTATTGACACAATGTCTCTCTTTCTTCCAAAGAGAAATAAATAACAGGAAAATGTTTTGCATTTGCATCTATTCACTTTAAAAAGAAGTAAGAACACATTGCCAGATCTTTGTACAGTAGTTATAAACTGCAATACATCCATATACATTACATTGAAAATAATACAAAAATATCACCATCTGGTCATTCTTATTATTAGTGTTGGGTAAAAAATAATTACATTCAAACTTAAGCCTATCTTACTCCTAAAGACACACAGAAAATAAAACAAACACACATACTTGTACAATACTTTCCTTAAAAAAGTAACTGTAACACATTTAATGACCTTCCAAAACAACATTTTAATTTTAATGAACTGTTGTCTAACAAAAACTGTATTTTTTATTTTTTTGTTGAAATTGTGTGACACGTTGAATGTTTGGAGCTGTAATCAATAAAAGTCAAAAAACACAAACAGCAAATACATAACACGTCTAACAGTTGGTTATTCAGGTGTCAACCATGCAATTTCACGAATGTCCTCGGCTACTTAAATGCACTTGCAAAAATTCAGTCATGCTCATATAACAGTGTTATTCTTTTTATCTTACTTCTAAAGAAATTGCAGTAATATAAGTATAAATCACATGGAAACTGCTGTGATAAAATCTTGAATCTATGATATGGTAAATGGTAAAGTGTGGCACCTAAAAGCACAAGTGGTTCCTGCCAGCCAAGTCACTGTGGCCTAAACCTGCTACTGATGAGGATTATAGGCACAGTTTCTAGAAGGAATGAATGCAGTTTTTTTTTAGAGCATGCAGCGATAATGCTTATGTCACACCATAGGTAAATACAGGAGAATTGTTATTGTCTGTTCTGTAGGAATTCACAGGCGCCACAACAGTGAACATGATCTGTACACAGACTGAGTCCAAATTTAACACTCGCCAAACACCAAATATGAGCAAAAATAGATTTTGTGAGTAAACAGAACAGAGTTAGACTCTTGGTAGTTGGAAAACTTATTAGGCAGTGCAGCATTATGAATTTCAAGAATGATCATTTTAGATTTTAGAATTGACAACATGTTATTTGTCAGCTTGCTCATCTTCTAACAGCTTATGCCTCAATTGAAGAATCAGCATTATAGGGTATGTATTTGTCAACAGAAACCTTGCATAATTCCTTGCATTAAACAGAAACAAAAATGTGAGGGCCTTAATTTTTGTAGTTTGTAGCAATGACTTGTCTCTCTTTAGAGAACACCTGAACCCCTGTGAATAATGTCAAAACCACCTATAAGAAGCCTTTTCTCTCACTCTCTCTCACTACTTACTCTAACACTTAATTCTCTGAGCACAAACAAGTTACTTTGAATAATTAGCACTGATTGTGTGTATTCCATTTACTTGTTAAATCGTCGGATACCTCCTTAATTGTAAGCCACTTTGGACAAAAATGTCTGCTAAATGACTAAATGTAAATGTTTTAGATGCACATTTAGAAGATACAGGCAATAAATGTTGTGTTTAAAAGATGTCTAATAGACATTCAAACATAGATAGCTTTGCCAAAACAAAGCTAAATTTGCTCTCAGTGAAAACCGATAAACATCTAGTCGAAAAATAGACTATAGTCATCAAATAGTCAGATTAGACCGACTTCACACATGTAGACATTTGTCTTTGTCTATTCGATCTCTGGTCTTTGTAAGGACTTTTGTTCAACATTGATTTGATTTTGACGGACATCCCACATTTAGCTTTGTGTTAGCAAAGACAACTAAGTTTAGACAAAGAACTTAGCTTAGTCTTACTTTTTAAGCTCAAAAATAGCTTGCTTGTAATAATCAGTTTAATAATGTATTTATTGATTAAATATAAGATTTAGGTTGTGTCTGAAATTGCGTAGTACTCAGTAGTTACTTCATTTGAATTGAATACTCAGTCATTAGAAAAGTACGATCTATACAGTATGAATGTCAGTATGAATGGAATTTGAACATACTACATCTGCCATTTTGTCATCATCACATGAGCTATGCGTGTTAGTTGCGTCACTTCCCAGCAGGCACAGCACTTCAACATGAAGTGAGATTGACGTTGTATCCCAACGTCTTTGGGAAGTTGCATTTTGTTTGGAAATGAAAATCGAGTTAATGTCAGAACCCACAGTCAGGCCGAAGTCAATGTCCTACGTCCAACCTAAAATCAACCAAATATAATTATATATGGCATATAATGATGTTATAGCTTGGCGTTGTGTGGCTGTAACCATTATGACATCCATCAGACGTTAAATTTTGGTTGTCATACCTGACAAATAAATGTCAGTATTTGACATCAATATGAAGTTGGTTTAAGATGTTGGCCCGACATTGGATTTTGTTCACTTTACAACACAAAAATAAAAATCAACCAAATATCAACATTATTTGATGTCATTATTAGACGTGAAAATAACATTGTCCTTCGACGCTGGCTAGACATTGAATTTTGGCCACCTGAAGTCACAACCTAAATCTAACCTAACATTTATGCCTTATGACGCTGTGTGCCTGCTGGGTTCACATCCATTCATGAATTCTCTCATGGTGCATCATGGAATAGCGTAGCGCCAAACGGTTGCACAGAATCTTGCCGGAAGTAGTAGGGCATCCAGGTATACTTCTCACATACTGTTTTACAAATTCTATGAATTTGGACATACTACTCAGCTCGCATACTGTTTTAGTGTTCTATATACAGTAGTATGGAAGTATGCGATTTTGGACGCAGCTTTTGTATAATACAGTCTAAAATAATAACAGCTTTTCATAAATATTGTAAACATATTTAGATTGTACATGGTATATAATAGTAATGTGTAATTTTGGAAGTATACTGTATACACTTTTTATTATGATAATGCAATAGAATGTGTTTTTGTAATTTATTATTTTACATATATCATACAAAGTTATTTAAATTTTATAATTCTTATTATTAATGAAATGTTTTTTAAGAAATTTGCCTCTTTATGTCACTGACCATTGTGTCAGAAATCTAAATAAAAACAGAATATTAAATTAAAATTGGCTATGTATTTAATTTAAAAAAGCATTTTCATTGGTCATAAAAAAACCTACAGGTTGCTGGTTCAGGTCCTGGCTGTGTCAGTTGACATTTCCCTGTGGATTTTGCATGTTCTCCCCGTGTTGGCGTGAGTTTGGATGCTCCGGTTACTCCGACAGACCAAAGAAATGCACTTTAGGTGAACTTAATGGGCCATAGTGTATTAATGTGTGCGCATATGAGAGTGTATGAGTGTTTCCCAGTACTGGGTTTTGGCTGAAAAGGCATCCACTGTGTAAAACATATGTTGGAATAGTTGGTGGTTCATTCCGCTGTGGCCACCCCTGACAAATAAGGGACTAAGCAGATGGAAAAATGAGTGGCGACCCCTGAAAATTAAGGGACTAAGCCAATGAGAAAATGAATGAATGAATGAATGAAGGAGTTTTAGCGACAGGGAAACCAGCTATAGCAATTTACTTAATTTTCAAGTCAATAAAATATAAATGTTTTAAAATAAGAAGAACCCCAAATGTGTTTTTCAAAACTCTTCAGAAACATTTTTTTCAGCTATAGATTTTCTCTTTTCACAAGCCTTTACAAAAGCAGTTAATTTGTATCCTGAACAAACACACACGCTCGAGTCAAAAGGCACATGTTGGCTCTACAGGGGTTGAGGTTCACAAATTCTCCAAGCTTCATCGTTTTTTTGTTCTTCAGAAACAAAAGTCTCTCGTGGACACAAGGGACAGAAAGGCTACAGTAAACAGAACAAAATGTGCCTCGCCATTTCAGATCACACATCACCTCATACCCCCTCCCAGGCAGAGACCACAAGACCCTGCATTGTTGATCTGTATTCTTGTGGTTGCGGCACATAGACTTTCCGAGAGTCTGAAGCTTGTTCATTTGTATTCACGTGACTCCAGCTCAACCTCAATTCCCCCTATAGTCTAACAAGAAGTCTCTGCTTGCGAGCAAGGTGGCGTTCTCCAGCACCCTGTCGAGATAAAATCACTATAGACAATCGGAGGCCTTTCCCATCGCACCTGTCGGTATATGCCGCATGGAAGTCGTAAAAATGCCAGATTCTTTTACTGAGGCGCTGGTAATTGTCCTGGCAGTTTAATCGTGCTTTTACAAAAGACGGCGGAATGACGGGCCGTTAACATAATGAGCGGTTCTGTCACCTCCTCCTGTGCTTTAGTCGTCTCTGTGCCCGCTCAACAATTGTGTGTGCTTTCCTTTATCTGAATCCAAAAAAGGTCTCCATTTCCCTTTTTTTCTTCTCTGCTCTCTCCTGATGATAGGGGCGGATCGGCTCCTGTGCAACATGCTGACTGAATGGATGACTGACTCTAAATGAGCTCACGCCAAAGGTGCATATATTAGATCTGACCTGACCTAAACTGACACATACTGTATATAGGCCTATACAGTATATGTGTAAGGTGTGCTATGACACCAGACTACGACTGGGAGATATGGTGGGATAAATAATTCAGCTGGTAGATATTCTGCTTTATACTGCAGTACATTGGTTTGTTTGATGTGACGTTGCATTTTCACCGTGAAGCATGACAAATATGAATATAATTAGTATTGTCATCACTTAAAATGCAGTAAATGTTAAACATGTCTTCATGTTCTTCCCGTGTTCATGTGGGTTTCCTCCGGATATTCCGGTTTCCCCCACAAGTCCAAAAACATGTGGTATAGGTGAATTGGGTAAGCAAAATTGTCCATAGTGTGTGTGTGTGTGTGTGTGTGTGTGTGTGTGTGTGTGTGTGTGTGTGTGTGTGTGTGTGTGTGTGTGTGTGTGAATGAGTGTGTATTGATGTTTCCTAGTAATGGGTTGCAGCTGGAAGGGCATCCGCTGCGTAAAACATATGCTGGGTAAGTTGGCGGTTCATTCCACTGTGGCAACCCCCGATTAATAAAGGGACTAAGTCGAAAAAGACAAAATTATGAGTTCAGATGCAAAAACCGCTAAACGCCACTTCCGCCAAAAACTAGATAATTGAGTAATTAAGCATTGAGTGAATACTTTAGCCATGTAGTACATGTTCAACAAAAATATTTGCTTCACATTATATAAATCTATGTAAATCAACTAAGTCTATGTAATGTGATTTATGTTTGGTAAAGTAATCTAATGGCATCTTCATTTCCGACTAATTACATTACATTTGTCTTGTTTCAATAGGTGGATTTAGAGGGTTTTGCATAAAAAGCAGACATGGGTTTAGCTGGTTTTGACGCAAAATAAAATTTACCTTGTTAAAAACCAAATAATTGTCTAAAGTGACATTTTTGAAAAAAGGGTATTTTATTTACTACCTAATAACCTTTTCATTACATTTAAAATAAAACTTCTGAACCTTATCAGAGGAGCCTGATAGAAAATGCTCATTGAAAAGAAAAGAGGTCTGATGGATTTAGAGTTTTTTTAACTCTTCAAATAAATGTAAACATTTATTTGTCCTCCATGAAACTCTGGCTATAAAAAAGTAAAATTTCTATGGTGTGACTGTCTGAAGCATAGCTCTTAAATGGCAATCGCATATATTATGTTTCTGAAAATCATGTCCTCTCATGTGACACTGCTAATTTTAAATCAGCAAATCCACTGAAGACTTAAATTATTTAAAGGACCCCATTCAAGATCATGCAACTGAAGCCTCCTATGAAGCCTATGACGTGCACCTGTCACTTTTTTGCTTTAGCATTTTTTACATATTTAACTTTTTTTGAAATACCCTTTTTGGTAAATATCCAACAAGTCTAATAAGTCATGGAGAAAATTTTAATCTTATCCTAATTTCATATATAATAAATAGCACCATATGAAGGTAAATGTCCAACAATGACCAATCTTTCAAGCTATTTGTATATTGTAATGATTTAACAGCAGCAATATTGCGCCAGACTGCACACCACACACCAGCTGATTGGTGGAGAGGAGACAAAAATTGTGATATGGGGAGGGTTAAGAGGCCATGATGGACAGATATCAGTGGGCAAATTTGGCCAGGATGTCAGCGTTAACACCTTACTCTTTTTTGAAGGACATCCTGAGCAGTATAGAGTCCCTATTAATATTCTGGGTAGTTATGACCCAGTGTGAGTGCCCCCTGCTGGTCTCACAAACACCACTTCTAGCAGTAACCTAGCTTTCCCATGTGGTCTCCCATCCAAGTACTGACTGGGCACAGCCCTGCTTAGCTTCAGTGGGCAACCATGTGAGAGTAGCAGAGAGCTAGAATAGCTGCCAGTTTACAATTAAAAGGTAAATGTAAAACAGTGAAATATTTGATAAAGATAGTAACTCCTTATAATTTCTCAAACATCAGACTTAAAAATAAATACAGTACAACCAATTTTTCTTAAAAAACAGTGTTTTGTAAAAAAAACAAAAACTATTTTACCGCCCATTTATTCATGCAGAGGAGAGATGGCATGCAAATGTTTTATTATACTATCTATAATATTTCTGTAGCGTACTGGTTTACTTACTTTTTTTTTTTTACACTGTTTATGTTTTATAGGGTGCCTATTCAGCTTATTTACAGGTACAGCATTTTGTTTAGAAGGTCTACTTGTTTCGCATAATGGGCTTTTGCAATGGGTACTTACAAGCTACCAGTGCAGGTTTCTCATAAGCTAATTTCTCCCTGGGCTATCTCCTTTGTTGCGTTCATATCATCAGTAACATTGAAGTGACGTAAGTCAGCTATAACAGCAACATCAAGCACTATTTTCAACAAAATCAACACATGGAGAATGGAGGGCATGATCAAAGCTGTGGGTTTTTATTGTATGCTGGTTTTGTGATAATGGAGCTGTTGTGTGAATGTATTATGTGATTAAATCAGAATAAAGGAGGACTAAATCACCTATGACAACTTGTGGTGGTATACGATGGTTGAAGCAGAGAAAAAAAAAGCAATGCCTTAGGCTAATGCAACTAACAGTGGCACTAACATTAGTTTTCTTAATGTGTATGTCTTGTAACACTTAAAAATACTGTGTTATTGTTTCGTGTAACAAACATTTGTTCAATCAGTTTACACTTTCATCACTGTATACTCTAGTATGCTGGCTTCGATCCAGCTCTTTAATACTGTAGGAGCTTTTTAGCCCCACAAAATGACATTCCTAGAACTAAAATCATTCCTTAATCAAAATTAAGTTCTCACTATGTGAACACGACAAAATCCAACTAACCAACCAACCAACCAACCAAACAAACAAACAAACAAACAAACAAACAAACAAACAAACAAACAAACAAACAAACAAACAAACAAACAAACAAACAAACAAAAACAAACAAACAACAGCACCAACAAAAAAGGATCACCAATAATTATAGGTACTATGAAAAAAATGGCCAGTGTTAACAGCTCTATAGCCAGACCTTAAGATAGGTGGCAGACAATCTGAACTCCATTGCAGCTTTAATTAGCCAAGGAGCACACAAAAGGCCGTCTGATTGACATGAGAAGCAACCAATCACAGTTTGATTTGTTTTTTCATTTGTTTAGGGTAATAAATATGCAAAGCCACCATCTGTACAAAAGAAATTTGTAAACATAATATAATGTAACATAACGTAATGTAACGTAACGTAACATAACACTTTGTTTCAAGGTAAACCATTAAAGAATGGGAAATGGCAAGAGTATTCAAAACTGACTTCAAAACTCCCAGCATGAAAACTACAAACTAGAAATAAACACTAAAGCAAGATATAGGATATGAAACTGATGAACCAGGGGCAATATCTTTTCATAAAATGTACTTTCCAGTAAACACATTAATGTCAAAACAACATCAAAAACATAAAAAATGCTGATTTTGATTTGAATTGACTATAAAATTGACGTCTTATATTGACGTCACATTATATTGACGTGAAATACTACAAAAAAAAGACTACTGGACAATCCTGTGATCGATTTTTGACATGTTACTTGACATCAATTTGATGTCGCTTTGACATTAAGGTCGTTTAGATTAATTATAGGGATATTAAATCCATTTTGAATTTAGAGTTAGCAATTGAACCTTTCAGATGAATAACACTTATATCATAATACTTTCTGTGTCTATATTTGATGGTCAAAAGAGCATCGATGTTTAGATGTCAAATGGATAAAGGTTTTGACATCAAATCGATGTGCATGTTCTTCAAGCATGATGTTAATTTGATGTCATTTTGACATCAAAGTGCCCGCTGGGTTAAATTATTCCAACATTTTTCTAAGAAAGAGAGAGAAAGGATTTGTAAACACCATTGAAACTGTGGTTCAGGTGTACTTTATCACTTTGAGCCAGAAAACATGCTGATTGACCTAAAGAATATTCACAAGCACATCTTGTGCGAGACAGTTTCACTGTTTTTTTTTTTTTTCTCACACATCTCTTACATTTCAGGTGTGATGGTATAACTGTGTCCATTCTCCGTTAACACACTGACCTGCATTGAACTGCAAGGTTCAGGAAGCAGTCATTAGAAAAACAGTGAGAACCCAAGGAAAGGTTATGGCTAGAGTGTTGAAGAAAAGTGTTAAGAATGAAATTTAACCCCTGATTCTTCAGTTCCTCTGTCTTTGGGGGTTGATGTTATGATAATTTTCTACTGCAATAACAAAAAGAAACATTTGTTGAACATAGCAATAAACTTTTATTGACCTTATAACTATCTTTGTTTGAGGATGAGCCAAACTAGAGCTATAATTAAATAGTTTTAATGAAAAACTGTTCAGCAATATCCTCAGATATCATACAGAGATCTAAGAATAACTTAAATGTCAGAGAATGATAAGATTTAATACCTTCTCCCAAGAGGCAAGTGTTCACTGCACAAGTCTCAAGCCAAAAACATGACAATTCAAAAATATTTCACACTTCGACATTTGGATGACAAATGTGTGGATTCGTATGATATCTTCATAAAACATTATGAGTCACTGTTTAAGATTTTTTATTTATTTATTTATTTTTATTTACTTCATGACTCATGATGAATTGTGTGCTTTTTTTCACAATAGTGGGCTGGTTTCTGCTTACTAAAAAAGAAATGACAATATAAAAGTAGTTTAAACATGAACTGGAGCACCAATGAAGTTTATATAAAAATAAACAATTAAGTCTTGGCATCTTGTGATATGATTAAACACTTTGGCAGTTCCCGCTGAATCAAACCAGACGGTGTGACAGTTTTTCTATTCAAAGTATATCATATTGCTAAAATATCTGTGACATTAAATAAGCATTAACAAGCCAAGGTGCCTGGCTTGTTATTCTTAGAAAGGCAGTTTAAAAAGCTGATGAAAAATTTCAGTGAAATGAGTCACAAGGATAAGATCTTGTCACAAAGGTGTAAGGAGTTAGTTCACTTCTGTCATCATTTTCATACTCTCATCACTCACCTTGTAAACACAAATGTAAAATCTGACAGATTCCTGTTCATATGTACGATGAACAGTTTCATCAAATACTGCATTTGGTGTTCTATTCAAATTGATTAGTTGCTTATATATTCATAAAAGCATTGACTGTGGTAAAATTAAAAGTTTTAGATGCTTAATAATGACATGAGGAAATATTTTTTGGTGAAAGATTTGTAAGCACACATCTGTTGTGAAGCAATTTTGAAGCCTTGTGCATTAAAGCAGTCAAAGTTGTGTTTGTGTGTCCAACTGTCTATTTTACAGTTTTGCAGGCTCTAAGGTGTCCTACTTCTCAATATTTTACTGATTTAACTAATAAGTACTGTGTATTTTTGTTGATCGCTTTAATATATTAACAATAAAAGTAAAAAGAACAATTGACAGTTGGAATCAAAAACAATTAGTTCACTACCATGTCAAATGTGCATTATTGTTTAATAATTTTATGGGTGGCATTGTATTACTACCAGTTATTCCACAAGTACTACAGCTAATATTCCTAAAGACATTATTCAAATTAAGTTCTATTCAAGACTTTTGACAGGTGTTGTCCATTAAATTATCTTATATGTAGAACTAGTTTCTTGAGCATCTCATCCATTTAAGGATGCAGATTGAAACAGAGAAATTGATTGATTGATTGATTGATTGATTGATTGATTGATTGATTGATTGATTGGTCAATCGATTGGTTGGTTCAATAGTTCATTCATTCATAGAATAAATAAATGGGAATTACCTGAAATGCATTTTTTTTACACTTACTTTATCCTTTTTAGTATACAGTATATATATATATTTACTGGCCAATATTTTCTTCAGTTCTTCTCCTTTTGCAGGCTGTAAGGACCTTTCAAAATCAGTTGGAAATAAGTTGCTAAAGTTATATGAAAACTGTTACTAACTGTAAGTACTTTAGCTGCGTTTTTGTGAACCTTTTAAAACATTGCAATATACTAGTAAAATATTCACATGAAGTGAATAAAAATAAATTAACAATTCAACAGCACAGCATTTACCACAATACTCAAACACATTCATTAACATACAGACTATTTTGTCATTACATTTTTAGCAATAATTCAGATTCTGTCCTGCATCTAAGACAAAAGTCATGCTAGAACACACTACAAAAAAAAAAATAAGATAAAAAAATTAGAACAAACTAGCCAGCTTGGAGGTACAGTTTACACCTGTGAGAGAAAATAACTGTCTATATCAACAGCTAACAATATTCTGTAGTAGTTATTAATGTCAAATCAAAACTAGGACTGCATATAAAATCAATTTGAATATGAAAAATTTTTCACTTACATCATCCTAGACTGTTCGTGCTGTTATGAATATATTGGTGTAGGAAAATGTTTGGGTAAGGTGACACAAAGTTAGAGCAGTCTGTCTCTGTCGTCTTATAGTCTTTTCTTTTTTTCATCACTTATTATTTTGTTCTCTTTTTGGTCTTAAAGTCATTAATAAATTAAACTTTCTCATTCTCATCAACGATACAGATAAGAATATTAAGAGTAATAACATTCATTAATTCATTTACTTTTCGGCTTAGTCTCTTTATTAGTTTGGGGTCGCCACAGTGGAATGAACCACCAACTTATCCAGCATATGTTTTACGCAGTGGATGCCCTTCCAGCCTCAACCCATCTCTGGGAAAGATCCATACACAATCACTCACACTCATACACTATGGACAATTTAGCTTACCCAATTCCCCTGTACCGCATGTCTTTGGACTGTGGTGGAAACCAGAGCACCCAGAGGAAACCCACGCGAACGCAGGGAGAACATGAAAACTCCACACAGAAACAGCAACTCACCTAGCCAAGACAACGCCGAAAAGAAAATGAATGAATTAATTTTTGGTCAGTACTGTTAGCCCTTAGAAATATATATTTTTAGATTGGCTACAGAACAAACCACTGTTTGTAACCAATAACTAGGGCCACACGGAATCACCTCAGAGTTTTGGCCCATCATTGAGTCTATTTATTTAATTGGGTAAAGGTGTGAATTTTTTATATTTATTCAGTTTTTATTTATTTATTTATTTTTTATTAATTTCAGTAATCTTAAAGAATAATTAATCTACTGTAGTCAAATCTTTAAATTACACTTTAAGCTGAATATTATTTTTACTACTAGTATATTAGGTACTGTCATAATGTGATAACAAAAGAAATTAGTTAATAGAAATTAGTTATTAAAATTATTATGCTTAAAAATGTGTGAGGGCTAATAATTTTGACTTCAACTGTACATCTCTATGACTGAATCAAGACAATCCCACTCAATATTCACTCTTGGGGACAGCTAATTAAGAATTCCCCCAAAAAATCATGCCACACGAATAGACTAAGAAGTGAACATGGAAGACAATTAGCAGGGTGAAGACAGAGAACCTGGACAGGCCAATGGGGGAGAGGAGGGGCCATTCACATTAATGCTGGTGAAAAGCCGTGCCGGAATAAATTCATATCCCAGCGTGGTGCAATGAACAGCAGTGCATAATGTAATCTGCCACAATTCAAGGTTACTAAATGTGCGGCTAACAAATTTATTCAATCCTCTAAGAGCTTAAAGGGCTAAATGAGCATTAGTCAAGAAAAGGTGGAATTCATTTGCCTTGCATGCGTGAATATCACACTATTGTTAATCGTTGGAAATTACGCAACGATCACTGGCATTAACACTTTGAGAAAGAGTAATTCGGATTTAAACTTTAAGCCTTTAAACTTGACTGAACACTAGGTAATGCCACATGAAATTGTGAGCTGATCATTCCTATTCATCTTTATTCGTTCGTAACTTATAGTTTTGTATTCCCACATAGAAAATAGAAGATTTGTTTTGTAAGAAAAGTTGAATATGAGGTGCAATAAAACAGTTGACAAAGCCCATGAAAGTTTCTCTTTGGGCCGGCACTTTGATGGTTGTCAAAGTGAAGTGCGACACAGAAGGACACAAACCAATCATCGCTCACATTCTCCTCTGTAGGAGAGCATGCTTTGACCCAAAATATTTGCTGTTAGCAGTGCATTGCATTTCTAAAAGAGGTGAAATGAACACACGCTGACTTGCTAAGAATAAAATGTCCCCAGATAGATAATAAAACCTGAAATCACCTACATTTTTTGGGAGCAGGGAAGAAATACTGCTTAATAATGAACATTTTAAAATGCAAAAAGGGGTTATTTTCAGGTTAGATGATCAATTAGTCGATGGAAATTCAATAGAAACTCCCAACCATGACAAACGTGTGCAAAAATCAGTCCAAAAGTGTCACTCAAATACCACATTACATGAGCCTCTGGCTGTCTAGCTGTTGGCTATATGTCTTTTGTCTTCTGCTTGTAAAAATGCGTGTGTTAAAAAAAGAGAGAGAGCGAGCAAATATATGTGTTACACTGACGGTATATGCTCTCATTTTCAAGTATCTGCCAAAATAGCCCTGGATTGAATGTCTGTTCTGGTTTTATTTCTGTTTCTAATCCTGTCCAATCAGTCTTAAACTTATCGTAAGTACCCCTGGGGGGATTGGATGGTCAGTGAGTCTTTCAGTCAGTCATGTGGAATCACGTGACAAGAGCAGGCAAGAATGGCACTCACGAGAGAAATTTGAGTGACCTGTGGTGTATTCGTGAAAACAAAAACTGCAAAAAAAAAAAAAAAGTAACTCCTGGGATGTATTTGGCGCTCTCCGGAAATGTAAATAGGGGTACGTAATCAGAATGAGCCTGGGCCCTCTGATCTACATAACAATTGAAATTTGTTTGCTGTACCTTATTTTATAGAGCATTGCACCATATATCAGAACACTACTAGGGTTGATCCTTGAACACACATACTCATAAGATGTATGCTTTGACATGAATGTAAATTGTGTTCCTATAAGCATTTGGTAAATTGGAAAATATTAAAAAAGAAACAAAATTGAGTGTAAGGGGCCGTCCAAACATGTCCACACATTGTTTTAAAACAAACCCAGATGAAAAAATATATTTTTATTTATAATTAAATACTATATTGCTTTTGACCAACACAAACACTTGTATATTATTCTATGTATATTATAATATTTACATCCATTTCTATACTGTAGTATTAACAAGAGTGCGCTTACAAAATGTAATAAATACTGTAGTGTAGCTTTTACTACAGTAAACTCTGGTTTATGGTAGTGTTATATACCCTACACAATAGTTGTAAAAATCTACAGTATTGGGTTATTTGTTAATGTTACTTGTTTATGTAAAATTACTATAGCATCTTTTCATGTGGAAACCTTCATTCTGGTAATGCTAACCAGACATAAATTCATAACCACACAATACAACACAAAACTGTTATTATTTTTACACTACATTAAGGCACTTGATTTAAAAAATGTAAATTCACAAGCTCACACTTACATATGTTCGAAGAATAAAGCATATTTGGTGTGCTGTCCAGGGAGAGGGCTTTGGGCTCGGAAAAGACACCCCGACTCGTGTTATTCCCTTTGTTAGGAAAGTGAGAGACGTTGGGGTCCAAGTAAAGTGTCTAGCACTTCAGAACGCTCCCGCTAGGTAGAGTGTTTAAGAGGTGAGGTGTCAGAGTAGTGGAGGGATGCTAAAGTTGTGAGATAATGAAGGTAGTACAAGTTTGGTATTTATGTGGGTTTGGTCTGATGCTGATTGGATACTAGAATCACTGGGTCACACTTTATTTTGAAGTAGACTGTTAGGTTAGGGTTAGAGTTGGCGTTAGGTTTAGTGAAAGTTGACATGTACTTGCAAAGTTTTTATATTCAGTTAAATGTCTGTTGAAGGAGCTGTATCAACAGATATTAAGCAGCCAGTCTACTAATACTCAAATGGACCATCAAAATAAAGTGTTAACAATGATTGTCAATGCTGAGTAAGAGTTGTTAAAACATCTGAGCCTGCTCTTCCTGAAATTTGTTTATAAAACTATAATAAGTTGCTTGCTCAGATGATTATTTTGGTCATTTTTGGGCAGATGAAACTAATTGTTTCAGGTTGAGACCAAACAATGCCAATAAAAAAAATTAAAAAAAAAACGTAAAACGGAAGTACACACGCTTCTGCAAATATTAGTAAACTATTGTGAAATCTTATATATATTTGGAGCAGATGTCAACAACTCAAATAAGCTAAAACACGATAAAATATGACCTAATGTACAGATCTTGATATAATTCTCAAAAAATGGCATTACATACAGCATTGTCAAAGTTAAAGTCAGACATCAGGGATCCGATTGTGTCAAGACGATGATGATGATGATGGATTTTTTAATGTCATTTCAAAACATTAGTAGAAATTGTATCTCAGGTACTGTGGGTACAGAAGGAATAAGTAAAGGTCAACCAGGAACTGTTTTACAGTGAAAGTGCACTTGGACTGGATTGACAGGTCAGATTGACTCTACTGCACTTACCATTCACCACAGAAATGAATAAAGTAGAACTGAAAGATCAGCATTCATTCCCCAGGACTTGACTTATTCTTTACTTTAACTTATTTTAAAAATAAAACACAATCATTTGATTAGGTATACAAACCCAGCCATTATGTAATCTCAACAAGGTGTCCCACTTTCTATTATGAATCTGCTGTGGTCTGCTTTCTTGACAAAAAATAAAAAATAAAATAAAATAAATGAATAAATAAATAAATGCCATCAAACACCTTTTTATTTTTTACACCATATCTAGACCAATTTCAGTCGTTCACTGGGCTCCCTAAGCAGCTAGATAACACCTTAAATCTGCTTATGTAGTTCATTATGTAAGTGTAACACATTTTTTAACTGGTGATACGGTTTTTATATACTGCTCAAGGTAACCCAGGTTTAAACATTGACTAAATATTTGAGCCTTTTCATTTTTAAACCAAGCTAAATTGCTGCTGAACGTGACTGATAACGTTAATGCATCTTTGTTTAATGTAAAAGAAAGCCTTGACATTCTGATAATAACTGCTTATGTGTTCCACTGAAACATGATATATCTGTGCTGTAACAAAATGGATAGACAATGACAAAGGGTTCTGCTTTAGGTAAACAATCTGCATCATTATAATTATCGAAGATATCTTTTTTTTAGGGTAGATGCAATCAACTCAAAATCAAGTAAAATTATCTAATTACGATATTGAGAATCATAGCTCTGCATTGCTCTTGTGTATTTTCATAGATTTAAAAACATCCTATTTCTCCTAAATGCGACAATGTGGGGAATTTAAAACGTGAAAGCATTAAATGAAGCATGACTCCAGCAGTTTTGCTTCAGCAATGCTATTAAGTATCATACTATCCAAGAGGGGTAAAACAGGACTGTCATCATAAATCTGAGCATCTTTCCCCCACATCCTTTCCTGCATGCCAAGGAAGCCTCCCTGGTTTCAGCCTGTTGCCCATTGCACAAGTGCCTCTCCTGAGACTGTTTGACAAAACTAAGTCTCAAAGGAATACACAAATGAAGCGACAGGGCGACAGGAGCCAGCGGCATGGAGTCTAGTTAGGAGGTATCCTTCACAAATGCTTCTGACAAGAGCTCATGACTCCACAGTCTCATGCTGCTGGCTCTTCATCATTCTTTAAAGACATTTGCATATAGCTGCAGCAGGATGGATGCGTCCTGCGCTTTACCTGCGGACCGAGATGCCACGATGACGCGCGCAGCTTGACGGACAGGTTGTCAGACTGCTGCTTTAATGACGGAGCTAATGTGCCGTGAACAAGCGCATTAAAAGCAAGCGAAAGGTCATTTTAACACACAAACACGATCAGATTAGCAGGTCGTCCGATATCCGTCTCATTTGGTGTGCCACACATGATAATGACAGTTACGCGCGCACTGACCATCAAACCAGAAGAGACATTAACGTCCCAACAGTTTCAACACTGGTAGAATAACTTCTTACAACACTGCAATCGCCAAAGAAACAAAGTGAAGTTAAACGCAGCGGCACAGCGAAGATGCTTCGTGCGTCTGCAGGCAAAGGGATTCATCATTCGCTTCACATCCGCAACAGCTGCAACTGAGCTCATCCTCCGTTCCCCCCAAATCAGCAGAATTAATCGGAGGAAAACTCACCAAAAATTGCCAGCTGGAACAAGTAGAGCCCGACGAGGTCCATCCTGTTTAGAGCCAAACAATCTCGCGGCAGTAAAAGACTTTCGCGAATGCCCGTGTCCACTGGCACCAAAGTTGTCCAGAAAACGTCGTACTGCGTTCAGTGCTGATTTCCTCCAAAAATGCGAGGTGCAATCCAAATCATTTCATAGGAACAGAGCACGTCGAGAAGCATCTTTTATTCCCCAGCAGATCTGGCGCCAGATGAGGGAAGCAAGTTGCGCAAAACGTGTGTCACGAAACGCCACTATTTCATTAACAAGTTTGGATGCTGCGTTAAAAGCCTCATTAGCACTCGAGCCACTAATTGAAGAACGCGCTGGTCTTCGGAAGTGAAGTCGGCTGTTTGTCGTGCGCTGCTGCGTCTCTGTCTAACTCCTGAGCGCACGAGAACCGCACTGACACCAAAGCAGTGGACGCGTAAGAGCACTGCGCTCTGCCCTCCAACTCTACAGAGAGGACAGAGAAAAGCATATGTGAGGAAAACCAATGCAATTAACTATCAGGATGTAATTGAAAATACCTGGTTTACTATATATTTTGTAATAAAATTGTTTTATTATTATTATTATTATTGATTTCTGAATAGCAAGAGTGCAAGGTTTAAGTTTTAAAATTCATACTGCATATATTAAATATTGGCTAAACACATTTGCTAGATTTGTGTGTTCTGTGGTACGATAGCTGGTACACGAGGAAAGAAAATATATTATATGTACGTTCAAAATGAAAACATTTCTTTTCTTAATTTAATTATACATTGATTTTTGAGACCATAAAACCAAACATGATTAACAATTTTACCTGCCATCAGTATTTGTTTGCTATATAATTGCTATATTATAAAATGATAATTAAATATTTAATAGTTTAAAAATATATAATTCTTCAATTACTGCCTTATAGTTACAGTAGTTCAAAAATAACATTTATAAGTCAATTTTCACATTGAATTGCTCCATTTCTCCTATCCAAATGTCACATTATTTACAAACTTTATATATATATATATATATATATATATATATATATATATATATATATATATATATATATATATATATATATTTTTTTTTTTTTATTTTTATTATTATTATTATTATTATTATTATTATTATTATTATAATATTTTTTTTTTCATTTATTAATTTTCTTTTCGGCTTAGTTCCTTTATTATTTAGGAGTCGCCACAGCGGAATGAATCATCAACTCATCCGGCATATGTCTTAGGCAGTTTGTGCCCCTCCAGCCACAACCAAACACTGAAAAACACCCATACACTCTCTTATTCTCACACATACACCACAGCCTATTTAGTATATTCAATTGACCTATACCACATGTCTTTGGACTGTGGGAGAAACCGGAGCACCTGGCAGAAACGCACGTGAAAATGGGAAAAACATGCAAGCTCTACACAAGTTATATATACAATGTGTATATATGTATATATATATATATATATATATATATATATATATATATATATATATATATATATATATATATATGTATACACTTTTCTAAGTAACAGGTAAAATAACGTATTACCTAAAAAAAAAAAAAGAAATAATATTTGAGTTACTTTTTAGATTAATTCATATGTTTTTTTTTTAATTATTTGCTAAATGAAAATTAGTGTAATCATGTTGAATCACACTCAATGAGAAAATGAGCTCTCCGCAGGAACTGGAAAAAACCTTACAGATCTTACAGATCCCCTCACAGATCCTTAAATTTCCTTATAGATCCTCACAAACACGTTGCTTTCAAATTGCATTAATTGGTATGGCAATAATAGCGTCAGGAAGTTAGATGCTAACATACATTTTTTTTATTAAAAATGTTAAAGGTACATAAAGTAGTAGTTTATACAGCGTGTTGTTAAATGCAGAGCTCCTCTATTAAAAAAAAAAAAAAAACAAAGTTCTGAAAGAGATCAAGTCTCAGGCAGGTAAGAAAAAATAACTTAAAAGTTACTCAAAAGTTACTCAAAAGTAGCATAATGCATTATTTTCCAGAGTTACTTTTTTGGGGAGTAACTCATTATTGTAATGCATTACTTTCAAAATAACTTTTCCCAACACGGTTTAAGTAACAAATAGCCAATATCCTAATAAAAGGCAGGCAATGGCTTAATTTAAAGGGTACCTTGGGTTTCAAGACATGTATGGGTTAAAATAACATAAATAATGTATCTTAATTAAATATGAAGTAGAAACCCAATGGAAGATTTTCATTGTATGCATGTCAAATCCTCATAATGTACTGTATATAAAATATTAGTAGTACTTTATTTTACAGTCATGTTTCACATGTAGCCAACCGTAAATACTGTTTACTTAGTACAGTAATTAAATTTGGTAATTACTAGGAACTTTTCCAAACAAACCTCTCCTGCTGTTGATGCATTACCTTCCTAATGTTGACTTTCTTACCAATACTGACAATCACTCTAGTGTAGTATAAATCAAATAAGAAAATAAATATAACACATGAAAAAAAGCACATTTTCAATAGTTGTAAAACAAATGCATATAAAAGCAAATCATCATCTGACAGTATCTCAATATTTAAAAAAAAACACACACGTCTCACCATAAGTTAATCCTTTTTGTAGTGAAGTGTGTGATAGAATATAAGCAACCATAAAGAGTACAAGCAGAGACATAAAACTGCATAAAGAACAGATTAACTCAAGTGATTTCTTGACAAGACTTTTATTTCTCAAGTTGTGTAGACTTTTTTTCCAAGAATTCGTAAATATTTATTTATTTAGTTTGTTTTCCATGGCGCTGCAACAATTTCATCTTAAACAGAGAGAAATATTCATTCAAGCTGGGAAGTAGAGCTCTCAGCTTCAGTGTAAATAAGAAATGAGTGACATTTCCATTAGGTTTGGCAAAGGTTTGAAAATGTGTGTGTGATTGCTTGAGCTGTGTTCGATCTCACTGTATGTTTCTTCTTTTCATCACTTTTGTTCTTTGTGCTGTGGTGCCTTTGAAGTGTGGATGTAATAATTATGACATAATACCTGCCGCAGGTATCATGAGTGACAGGGAGAGCAAACAAGTGAAAAAAAGAGAATGATAGATCTGCGGAGAGCGCATGAGTGTGTGTGTGTGTGTGGGAGAGAGAGAGGGAGTTTGGCCAGTGAGATGATGCCAGCAGGGGTTTGGCACGGCATTCTCTCTCACATGCTGGAAAACTGTGGAAACAGGCTCACTAACGGCCCATCTGTTAGGAGAGAGAGATGGAGAGACAGAGACATAACAAAAAGTCCTTTTGCGCAGTGCTGACAGGTGATGACTCTTTAGTTTTATTCTGCTCTCAGAACGTCTGTAAAAAAACACACCAAATATAAATGTAACTTTATGCCATTAAGCGCAATGAGTTACATTTGATTGTGTATAATAGTGTTTTGAAAGTCTGTTAAAATTATCCCAGTGAGTATTATGTGTGTTTTTCAAAGGTCAACTCCTTTATTGTGTTTAGCTTTTGTTTGTTCTATAGAATAAGTTGTGAGCGTAGTCAAATGTCTGAGAATTGGATTGATGAGAAAAAACGTATGCACTGATAGCGTCTGTATATGTCACATTTCATAAATGATATCAGAAAAAAATGTAAAATATAACTAAACATTTAAAGATGTTATAAATATGCATTTAAGCTCACTCCCACAACATTTGACAGTATATACAGTTGGGTTAAACAATTTTTAAAAAGTGCCATATAACAAAAATTCAGATATACCTAATGTGCCACTTTGTCAACATGCACTCACAGACGCATTAGAACTTTAATATGCCCTAGGAGTAAAGAACGATCCTGCTGGGATGACAGTGGAAATAACAAGCGATGACCTATCTTATCCCCTGACGTCAGAAAATCAAATACAGCCAGTTAAGTGCAGTTACAGATGTCACCACTTCAATATGTTCCCTCTGCCACCGTTCTTGCTGTCATGCATACCCCAATGCGGAAGAGGAAGCCAAACAATGCCTATATGTGGAAACGGAAGGGGCAGAGGCGGAACCAGCGGGACTTCAATCCACACACACAATAGCCCCTTTCACACAGTGATACCGGTAAATATCTGGAAAATTTCCGGAACGACTTTACCGGTATATTCAAAAAAGCGCTGTTCACACAGGCGAGGACGTTACGGAAATTTTCCGGAAAAGAGCATTCACACATCCATTCCAAAATACCGGTAAATTCTGACATCATTCACCACAAATGAGCTTTAAACGGCTGCGATGTATTTCTCATCGATGATTATTTACACAGTTGGCATTAAGAAGAACATATAAACGTGATCTGACTAACTTCTAGCAGCTAAATGTGTCTGGAAAAATATTCAAAGGCTTTTATCCTCACAAACCGCGCGGACGTAAATGCGTCTGACTGTTGTGATTGGCTAAAGCAGACGTCTCACGTCAGCACGTTCTAGACGTGCACGCGCTTATTACGGGAATCTTCCTTCTGCATTCACACAGCGCAGCATTCCGGCAAATTGCCGGTAATGTTACAACTTCTCTTTCCGGAAAATAGCCAGAACGAATTTACCGGTATTTTCAAAAAGGACCTGTTCACACATACAACCTTTCCGGAAAATTGCCGGTAATTTTCCGGAAAGGTCTGTATGTGTGAAAGGGGCTAATAACACCCCAAATCCTCCTTTATTTACACCCGAGAATTATATGATTGGATGAAAAAAATCACTTACGATAACACTGTGTGACCTTGCTACACTAGGTATTGCTGAATACCATCATAATATGGTAATGACATGCTAGCGTTTAAGATGGGGGGGGGGGTCTTTTTTATGCATCATTGCCTCAGCAAACTAACACTACGAGGGGTGTGGTTAATAACAATGTGGCTAAAGTCATCAAACTGATATCAACAGAGGACCATCACTCCAAACATGGAAACAGTGGTCTTGCTTGGATTAAATGTTCACCTAAAGAATAACAATGGGCGCTAGCAAAAAAAAAAAAAAAAAAAAAAACATTGTATATTTTAAATTCACAAAGACTTTCAAGGTCCCATTAAATTAAAATAAGGATTTTTATTTGTTAGCATTGGTATTGTTTGTTTTTAAACTAGTGTGCTCCAAAACACTGTCAAAAATGTTGTTTAGAAGATATAAAATTGATATCAACATGTAAAGCTTGTAGTTTATCACCTAAATGGATTAATGGTTTTATTCACGTCAACCTATCAATGATCAAATCAAAACCAGTCAAATGCTCTCTGGTGTCATGTCATGTCACGCCCCCTTCAAGACGCTTCTCATTTGCATTCCATTTGATACTCTTGAGCTTAACCACTCTCACTGGCAGAGCGGTGATATTTTTTTTCTTTTAAAGAGGAACACTTTGTTCCACCCTCTCATTGTGTTTTGGTCGAGGTTATATCAAACATTGAATAATAATGCTCGGCATTTCACAAGACCTTTAAACTTACATGGTGTGTGGGACACATTCTGAAAACAGAGAGGGAGACTAAAACCTGCCACATCTTTAAATTGTGTTCAATATGTAACCAAAATGGTCATTCGTTCGTTCGTTCGTTCGTTTGTTCATTCGTTCATTCATTCATTCGTTCGTTCGTTCGTTCATTCATTCATTCATTCATTCATTCATTCATTCATTCATTCATTTATTCATTCATTCATTCATTCGTTCATTCATTCATTTGTTAAGTTATTCAGAGCAGCATATAAAACAATATTAAAGTATAAAACAAGCCAAATTTACAACAAACACCATTTATAATTATCCTAAACAAGGTTATTTAACCTCCTATGGTGCTTAAGTGTCCAGTGCATTTTAGCACTTAAGTGTCTATTTAAAATACTTTGAATGTTTTATATTTTGTTACAGACATACAGTGTCATCCTGCAACTGTTTTGCGGCATATAAAATGTCCCAAACACTCTTTTTATCCGTTCAAAATAGAGGAAAATTCTTTTTACTCTCTGATAGTCAAAGCAAGTAAAAAAAAAAAGTTATATGTAAAAACACTCGGGAATAAGTGTTTTATGTAAATTCAGACCACGAGTCCACATAAATGGACATTATTTTCTTCTAAAAGTACATCATCTCAAAATATGATACTTAGGTTTTTTATTCTAATTAGGTTCCAATAAGCATAATTAGCAAAGAGAAATAAAAAAAAAAAAAACCTTGAACCTGAAGAGGTTAAATGGAAGTCAAAGACATACAATTCACTGTACAAACAATCATGTGTTTCTCTCATTCTCAATAATCACAAATTCAAATAGTTGTGTGCTGCATGCTTGATGTTAATCACATAAGTCACCTTTTTGGAATATTAGGCCCAGAATAATTCAGATGATAACAAAAATGACATAAATCTCAAAGCCATTCTAAATTTTAATAAATTGTACTGTCATCTACAATGACACCCCAAAGCAATGGTTATTAGAATAACTTTAAGACAGCTTATTTTGTTTTCATTTTCTGAGAAATTGACAGCATTGGTAGCTCATCAGAATGTATTCTGTTTTAAACAGCCATAACATTTAAAGCACCAGATGATAAAACTGCTGCATGTGCTTATAATAAACAGATAATTATTGTATAATGGTGTGGATGCTAATAGTTTATAATAGAGTATTGTTATGCATGGTGTGAACAGGCTTTGCTATAAAAGAGCTATTATAATATTCAACAACTATTCCATGTATAAACTATCTGGACAAAAAAATAAATAAAAAAAAGGAAAAAAGCTGTTTTGATTTCAGCAAATACATTAGAGTCTATGGTTGGATGTTCATTGCAGTAATTACAATGTTTAAAGCTAGATATTAGTTTGGCAGCAATTCTTCTTACTGATAACTGATGCAGTGTATATCTTTAATTTCTCCAACAACCATGCTGGAAGACTTTTTCTTTGGTAATATTTTAGGATGAAAATGACAAGATTCATCTGGTTTAGAATGTGAATGAAACATTCATTCCTTTTAGATATGAAATGACCACCATTTGATCTGAACCCCACTGAATGTCTTGAGATGCTCTAGAGTAGACATTGAAAGCCTCAAGGTCATAGAATGTGTGCTTCTGCTATCAATACAAAATGTTGGCCAAAAATGAATGCAACTTTTAGAAATAAACCAAATCAATGCTATGATAATTGCCTACTGTAAAAAAAGCTAAAGATGAGCCTGAAGATAGTCATAGATCTGACCCTGAAGGGAACAGCTCTCTAAAGTTCATTAGGGGTCAACTGCTGGTCAATTCATGTTTGAAAATGAAATATTCAAACCAAGTAAATCTTGGCATTGTCCTTCTGCAATGTGACTAAGGAAAATGTGTTTCAAATAATTTAAATAACAAGCCAGAAATGTATTTTTTTTAAGTTTATTAAATAACCTGAAATAGACTAAATAGAGAATAAGTATTTGTTATAACCTTGTCATGTTTACCAGTGAACAAACCACCAGATGTCGCTGGTAAACACTCACTCATGAAACTACAAATCTGCCAGTTAATGGACTTCAACTTCATACATGCTCTTCACCCACACACCTGCATTCTCATTTAGCTTGATTTACATTCACACCTGAGGACTTTCAGAGACTGATTAACACACACTATTTAAGCCACTCATTCACTCCTTCAGTTTGCCGAGTCTTGTTTATCTGTAAGGTGACATTACAACGCGTTATCCTGGTCTTGTTTTCCCGTGTTTTGATCTTTGCCTTGTTTATTTATTTAATGCTGTTTGCTGCCTGCCTCTGACCAACTGCCTGTTGTTTTGACCTTGACTCTGGATTGCCCTCATACGTCTGTTTGCCGGTATTGACCACTGCTTGCCTGACAATTCTAATAAACCTGCACGTGGATCCAAACTTCTGTTGTTGGTGGCAACGCTGGCAACGGGGCTTGCTGCTCATTCCATCACCACACACCCAGCTCAGAAAATGGCCGCATCTAGTCCTCCAGCTCACAAGATGGCTGGCCCCAGTCTTCCAGCTCACAAGATGGCCGACTCCAGTCCTCCAGCTCACAAGATGGCCGACTCCAGTCCTCCAGCTCACAAGATGGCCGACTCCAGTCCTCCAGCTCACAAGATGGCCGACTCCAGTCCTCCAGCTCACAAGATGGCCGACTCCAGTCCTCCAGCTCACAAGATGGCCGACTCCAGTCCTCCAGCTCACAAGATGGCCGACTCCAGTCCTCCAGCTCACAAGATGGCCGACCCCAGTCCTCCAGCTCACAAGATGGCCGACCCCAGTCCTCCAGCTCACAAGATGGCCGACCCCAGTCCTCCAGCTCACAAGATGGCCGACCCCAGTCCTCCAGCTCACAAGATGGCCGACCCCAGTCTTCCAGCTCACAAGATGGCCGACCCCAGTCTTCCAGCTCACAAGATGGCCGACCCCAGTCCTCCAGCTCACAAGATGGCCGACTCCAGTCCTCCAGCTCACAATGTGGTCACAACCAGCCCTCCAGCTCACAATGTGGTAAGTGCCAATCTACCACCAGCTCACAAGATGGCTTCTTGTTCCGAGTCTGTTCCTTCCACAGTTCCTATTCTAGTTCCTGAAATGCCATCAACTGAGCCACCAGAATGGCCACCACCACCTGAGTTACCAGAGCTGATGCCACCACCAGAGCTGTTACTGCCAGAGCTGCCACCGCCACCTCCAGTGCTGCCAGACCCTCCAGTGCTGCCATACCCTCCAGAGCTGCCAAAGCTGCCAGATCCTCCAGAGTTGCCAGTGCCGCCGCCTCCTGAACTCCCTGAATGGCCGCCGCCTCCTGAACTCCCTGAATGGCCGCCGCCTCCTGAACTCCCTGAATGGCCGCCGCCTCCTGAACTCCCTGAATGGCCGCCGCCTCCTGAGCTTCCTGAATGGCCGCCGCCTCCTGAGCTTCCTGAATGGCCGCCGCCTCCTGAGCTTCCTGAATGGCCGCCGCCTCCTGAGCTTCCTGAATGGCCGCCGCCTCCTGAGCTTCCTGAATGGCCGCCGCCTCCTGAGCTTCCTGAATGGCCGCCGCCTCCTGAGCTACCTGAATGGCCGCCGCCACCTGAACTCCCTGAATGGCCGCCGCCGCCTGAACTCCCTGAATGGCCGCCGCCGCCTGAACTCCCTGAATGGCCGCCGCCTGCTGAACTACCTGAATGGCCACCGCCTCCTAAGCTTCCTCAATGGTCGCAGCGTAATGATCCTGGGCCACTGCAGCTCCACGCTCCAGGCCCTCCGCAGCTCCACGCTCCAGGCCCTCCGCAGCTCCACGCTCCAGGCCCTCCGCAGCTCCACGCTCCAGGCCCTCCGCAGCTCCACGCTCCAGGCCCTCCGCAGCTCCACGCTCCAGGCCCTCCGCAGCTCCACGCTCCAGGCCCTCCGCAGCTCCACGCTCCAGGCCCTCCGCAGCTCCACGCTCCAGGCCCTCCGCAGCTCCAGGCCCTCCGCAGCTCCAGGCCCTCCGCAGCTCCAGGCCCTCCGCAGCTCCAGGCCCTCCGCAGCTCCAGGCCCTCCGCAGCTCCAGGCCCTCCGCAGCTCCAGGCCCTCCGCAGCTCCAGGCCCTCCGCTGCTCCAGGCCCTCCGCTGCTCCAGGCCCTCCGCTGCTCCAGGCCCTCCGCTGCTCCAGGCCCTCCGCTGCTCCAGGCCCTCCGCTGCTCCAGGCCCTCCGCTGCTCCAGGCCCTCCGCTGCTCCAGGCCCTCCGCTGCTCCAGGCCCTCCGCTGCTCCAGGCCCTCCGCTGCTCCACGCTCCACGCTGCATGGTCCTGGCCCTCCATCCCTCCCCCAGTTCCGCCTCCGCTCCACCTCCCGCCTGAACAGTATTAGGAGTGTCTGGAAGCCACTCCTTAGAGGGGGGGCTCTGTCATGTTTACCAGCGAACAAACCACCAGATGTCGCTGGTAAACACTCACTCATGAAACTACAAATCTGCCAGTTAATGTATTTCAACTTCATACATGCTCTTCACCCACACACCTGCTTTCTCATTTAGCTTGATTTACATTCACACCTGAGGACTTTCAGAGACTGATTAACACACACTATTTAAGCCACTCATTTACTCCTTCAGTTTGCAGAGTCTTGTTTATCTGTAAGGTGACATTACAACGCGTTATCCTGTTCTTGTTTTCCCGTGTTTTGATCTTTGCCTTGTTTATTTATTTAATGCTGTTTGCTGCCTGCCTCTGACCAACTGCCTGTTGTTTTGACCTTGACTCTGGATTGCCCTCATACATCTGTTTGCCGGTATTGACCACTGCTTGCCTGACAATTCTAATAAACCTGCACGTGGATCCAATCTTCTGTTGTTGGTGTCACTCCCCGTCGTTACAAACCTAAACAAGTACACCCCTTTTTGAAAAACATATTTTTTAGCAATTTCTTAGTACATGTAGACACTTTATGCCAGTGCATTTTAACAAACCAGTTTAATTGTACAGTTAAATTAACGAAAAGTATGACATGGTCACCTAGCATATTTACTTTTATGGTTTTCTTGATTTTTGCTGTTTGCTTCCTGTTTATTAATGGAAATGTAATTACGTAAATTCACAATATTTTAATAAATAAATAAATAAAGTACAGCCACTAAAATTATTGTGAATTGATTAGCTAATTCACTGCTCCTTCCCAATTTTTAAAGAAACAACAACAGATATGTATGTCAAACATGTATGTCTTAACTTAAGTAACTATTATATGTTCTCTGTTAACCTTAAGAAACATGTTAACATTACTTAACAGAGCTCGAAATTAGGTGATTTTGGTTTGCATTGATTAATATTTTCTACAAAATGTTCACTTTGTTGATTACTACACATTATATGCATGCTGTTATAATAAAACAATTTTTTGTCATTTCCCTAAGTAAACATGCTCAATAGATGGTTGACCATTATGTTATTCTGGCTGCACTTCGGGAATGAACTGCTGACTGTACCACAACAATTTCAAGTTTGTGTTTCATTCTTCTTAAAAAAAATTAAGGGTAAAGTTTTTAAAGACCACATTATTTTATTTACCATAAACAAAAATAACATCATACTGAATTCGTAATTTTTTTTGTGTGCCACTTAAAATTTGATGTGGCCTCATCTGGCAAATCCTAAAAAAAAATTCTGGGAGCACCAATGCAACCTGTCAGGGAAGCACTGTTGCATGATTAGCAGTAAATCTCCTCCAAAAGCCAGAGGGTGCTCTCACGCAATGGTCCTAATAAAAACAAAGAAAAGAAAAAAACAAGAATTGGGTTGGGTGATACCAATTATTTTCTTTCCAATCCAATAAAAGTATTTCAAGACAAGTATCACCAATGTTAATACTTATACTTTTATAAAATATTTTATAATGATTTAACTTTTTTTTAAACACCATTAGAATTGTTATTAAATAAATACAATAGACCTAATTTCTTTTTACCTTTATTAATTTTACAGAACATTAATATGTAAACAAAAATTCACAATTTGACACCATATACTGTTTAATAAAAAATCATTTATTTTCATTTTGGCTTAGTTCCTTTATTAATCAGGGGTCGCCACAGCAGAATGAACTGCCAACTTAACCAGCATATGTTTTACATCGCAGATAACCTTCTAGTCGCAACCCAACACTGGGAAACACCTAAACACACTACGACCAATTTAGCTTGTTCAATTTACCTCTAGCGCTTGTCTTTGGACTGTGGGGGAAACTGGAGAACCCAGAGGAAACCCACGCGAACACGAGGAGAACATGCAGACTCCACAAAGAAATGTCAACTGACCCAGCCGGGGCTCGAAACAGCAACCTTCTTGTTGGGAGGTTATCGTGCTACCCACTGCATCATCGTGAAGCTCAAACATTGTTAAATTTAAAAAAATCTACAGCTTTGTCTACATTTCAGAGGCTGCATCCTCCAAAGGGTGCATTTTAAGGGTGCTACTTCATCGAAGACTTGAAAATTTGAAGGATCCTTCAAATGCATCCTTCGCTTCCTTTTTAATGAAGGATACAACCGATTACATTTTTATATGTAGGAATTAGTTCTTATTTTGCTTGGATATCTAAACACATAAAGTTTGAAAAAGCAGAGTATGAATTGTCTTACAAAAAAAGTGATTTTATAGCCAGTTTACATTTTTGTCAAAGGAAAATATATTTCCGGTTCTTGTAAACTTAGTTTACCTTCAGATCCCATAATAAAAGTTTTAAATTCACTTTATAAAAAAGCCATTAAAATTTTATTACTTTATATTAACTGTGGCTGTTACAGGTGATGAGATCTATCAAAGATCTTGACTGTTAACAATTGCACAATTCACATCTAGACCCAGCTCCTTCCCCGAAGGATTGTCAGTCTATAGCGATTGCTGATTGGCTTTTGTACTAAAGGCGGGCTTAATTCACCATTTAGACTGTTACACTTTTCCCCATTCAAAACTATTCAAATGTCATGCCTTGTGTATTCTAGAGTCTTTGGTACTGTTGTGACAAGCACTGACATTATCAACTGTAGAAAAATAACTCCAGATTATGTTTTTTTTTTTTTTTCAGTCATGACGTCCCTGCTCGAGTTTAAGACCTGCACTTGGTGTGTGTGCTGTGTACTGTGCTTCAATAGTGCGAGCAAACACCAGTGGTGAAAAGGGTACTGAAAAATCATACTCAAGCAAAAATACCATTACTTGCCCAAAAATGTAGTGCAAGTAGAGTAAAAGTATTTGTTGTAAATATTACTCAAAGTATGAGTAAAAAGTAGCCATTTCAAAAGTACTCAAGAGTAGTCAGTAGTGAGTATTACACTGTTAAAAGCTGACGTGTTAACATGTAATTTGTGCATGTGTGTGTAAACGTAACATTCTGTAGTGCATTGAGTTATTGCCCAGCCGGCACACAATGCCACAAGACATTAATATTAGGTTAGATTTAGGTTGTGATGTTAGGTGACCAACATTCAATGTCTAGCCAGCGTCTAAGGACAACCTTATTTTGATGTCCAATAATGACGTCAAGTGACGTTGATATTTGGTTGATTTTAGGTTGTTAGAAAGTGACCAAAATCCATCGTCGAGCCAACATCATAAAACCAGAATCATATTGTCATCAAATATTGACATTTAATCATTAGGTATGGCGACCAATTTCTGATAGACGTCATAGTGGTAATGTCCACACAACATTAAGCTCTGTAACATCATTGGATGTTTATATTTGGTTGGTTATAGGTTGGACGTTGGACATTGACATTGGGTGAATCTGGGTCAATGAGTATAAAGATTTTGTAAATTACATTAGAGTAATTAGTAGAAATACTACTCAATTACAGTAATTTGAGCATTTGTAATTTGTTACTTTACATCACTGGCAAACACTGACCCATTAGCAGGGATACTGTAAAATAATTTTACTGTTCCCTTTCCTTTTTCTATTTACAGATTATTCATATACAGTGTGGCACTATCATGATTACTAATATTAAGACATTTTAAAATCAGTCATCATCACACATTAAGAAAAAAGGACATAGAAAGGACTGATAATTCAATTTAGGACTAATACTTTTGATACATTGCCAATTTCGAAAATATCTATACTTTGAGATCAATCCACCCACCCTTAACCAGGAAACCATTATAACATTGTATAATAAATGAAGGATTTAACTGCTTTTATTTATTCAGTATATCTGCTAATCACATGACTACATAAATCACTGTCATCATCAATATTATTAATGCTATTATGCCCCAATTAAATCATTTTTGTGAAGCTTGCTGGTGCACTATGACTTTATAAAATGCTGCTCTATCTGAAAAGAATGTGCTGTGGGCTTACTAGAATCTGCTTTACTGACAAAATACACATGAAAACTGCATTTGATTTAATTGACTAGCCTTAATAGTTACCTTGCAGCCCTTGTAACAACTTCCTCATGTAAAACTAGCTCATGTCTCTTGATTCCTGTTTTCTGTTCTCCTGCAAGTTATGGTGTGAAATAACAAGTTGTTATTATACAATGTTTTGATACCTTGCCGTGGGTTATTATCTCAGCTATTTCATCTCAGCTTAGTCTGAACTTTAATCTCATGTAATTAGTTCATCTATCAAATTCTTGCACCTTTGATTTTTTTTTCTTTTTTAATGTATATACAGAGTTATTCAAAGTTCAAATATGCTTTGAATTGGGTTCGTCTCCTCAACTATCTTTCATAAATTAATTTCACAAATTCCCCACTGTCATATCAGAAATTATTCCTGTACTTTGATTTCTTCGTCTTGCTAAATGAGGATTCATACATTCATTCATTTAGTCATTCATTCATTCATTCATTCAGTCATTCATTCATTCATTCATTCATTCATTTTTTTTTTCAGCATAGTCCCTTCATTAATCTGGGGCCGCCAAAGCGGAATGAACCGATAACTTATCCAGCATATGTTTTGCTCAACGGATGCCATTCCAGCTGCAACCCATCACTGGGAAACATCCTTACACATTCATTCACACACATACACTACAGACAGTTAAGCTTACCCAATTCACATACACTGCATGTTTTTGGACTTGTGGGGGAAACCGGAGAACCTGGAGGAAATCCATGCGAACACAGGGAACATGCAAACTTCACACAGAAATGCCAAATGACCCAGCCGAGGCTCAAACCAGCATCCTTCTTGCTGTGAGGTGATTGTGCTACCCACTGCTCCACTGTGCTGCCCTAAATGAGGATTACAATGATGAATTAATAATAACTAAATGAATAAACATTTGCGGCTTGCTTTAAACTTTGAGTTACTTTTAAAAAAGATGTAAAGACAGGCTACAGGAACAATACCTTCGTATAACTTTTAAACATTTTACTCTGATAGTTTTTGTAGTGGTTAAAAATAATTTAGCTAACAGTACTAACTGACTTTTTTTTATGACCCCACTTTGACAGCAGACAAATTTTCTGAACACTGAATAACCACTGTTGACAATGTCAAGTCAGGGATTGAGTTTCTGACATCAGAAATTCAAGAATTTTTAACAAGAAGTTTTTGCATCATTATTATTATTATTATTTTTAAAATATGAAGTTCTGAACTTTCTTTTTTATAGTGCAATTAACATTGTTGTTTTGAATGCTCAAGGACATTTGATTCACCATTATAGCAAGTGGTACAACAAGGTGTTGTAACACGTTTTAACAAGGTAACAAGCAGTAACTGGTTTTTATTTTAGTTCATGTGACCTGAATAAGTCTGAACTGTCCCGTCTTAGACTGCCTCTGAACATTTTCACACGCAATTACTTGCTCAGTAGAATTGTTCTCTTTTAATTACCATTATCTAAAGAAAAGATTTTGTCTGAAATCCTGGTAAACCATCAGTTTCTAAAATATTAAGACCAGCCCATCTGGTACTACAAACCATGCCACATTATATGCCAGAATGAAAACAAAAAACTCGCCATGTTTAAAATACACACAGCCGAGAGATCTTTTACAGTGAAATTATATATTATGACGAGCCATGGTCGATCCGGGCTCAAACAAACCTAGTCGTAGTCTTGATGAACAGCCACAAAGGCATGGAGTATTGCTACAGCAGAATCTGCCCTGTGCCTCGTAGTTTTTATAAGCCAGTCTAAAGCACGAGCGGTTTTACTTTCTTTCTTGTGCTCGCCGCACGTCTATATTTGAAATAACAAAGTTGTTGAGCTCATGATAATATTGTGTGTGTGATTATTGACGTGCTTTTAAAACCCGATCCTGTCATATTTGACTGAAACTTTTTGTCATACACCACGCCCACCAAAAGGGTACCCTTGATCGTGGAAACGCAAGCCTGATAAAGGTGAACTGTACTGACCCGGACTGTACCGTACTTTACCAGTCAGTGAAAACGAGCCATTAGAGTCTGATCTCCCATTCCCTTTAAGAGTCAGAAATGTCCCATTATAATGCATTTGCTATTTACATGGCGGACTTTGTAAGTGGAAAGACTGAAAGCTTCACTATTGAGAGAACAGTTAAACAGACCATCTGCAGCACGAGGATAAAGAACGAGCCTCCTCCATTCAGTCTCTTTACTTTCTCTTTAGTTTACTTAGTTTACAATCCAAGCTCATTCTGAAAACATAGCCTCGCGGACATTTCTGGGGACCACAATTTACGTGGCCAGAGGTACGTATGGCCGCATTTAGTATTTTAAGCGAATGCTACGGGGCGGTGTGATGCCGCTCCTCTTCGCACTCGCTGGCTGACGGCTCGGCTTTCCCGCTGCAAGCAGTTTGTCCGGTTAGCTTGTCGTGTTATGTCGGCGGAGTGTAGGCCCGGAGGAGGAGGAGCCGGCCGCGGCAAACACCGGGTTCAAATCCGGGGAAAAGCGGCTCAAGACTCAGGTAAGACAAAAAACAGAATCCAAAAAATAAAGTTAACAAGTTTGTTGCGAGAATGCGGTGAAATCCGAAAACGCGGTCAAAATCGGACGAGGGCTTATCTTTTTCTGGACGGCTTTTGTAAATCGTCGCTTAGGTTTAGGGAAGAAGGAGGAGGAGGGTAGCCCAGTCAATCATTCAGTCAGTAGGACAGACGGTCGCTCGAGAGCGGCTTCCGGTGGCTTTTTACGCGAGAACAGCGTGGGCGCTCGTGAGAGGCGTTCGAGACATGAAAAATCACGCACAGCGGCCTCTTGCAGATTAGCGAAAACAAAAACTGCCCAAATACGTACCTCCCGGGATGTATTTGCGGTTTCCAGAGACGTCTGCGGGGCTACGTTTCCAGAATGAGCCTGGGTTGGGTTATGCTTATACGTCTCCAAAACCCGACAGGTTGACAAATCTAAATGAGATTTTATTAAAATAAACAGAATTATGCATAAAATGAATTATATGGCTAATAATAATAACATTATTACGAATGCAAATTGTCATGACTAATACCCCGAGATGAGGCATAAAGGTAGTGGTTTTTATATTTATGTAGAAAATAATATTTTTTGTAACAGTTTAATCCTTTTCAAATCTAAAGATATTTGTGTATTGCTGCTACAACACCTGTGTGTCTTAAACAAAGTGTAAGTGTTTTGGACCTATATAAGCACATAACTAACACGCTCTTCACTGGACTTTAGACCAGCTTTTAGTAAATCAGTGGCGCAGTCTATTTCAGTTGCTCAAATTAGCAATGAGCCAACAATGCTCTTTAACACACCTCTATTTTAGACCAGCACACCCATAAGTGCACAAAGTGGTGCAAATGGATTTGCTATTTAAACAATGTGGCACAAAAACATGACAATTGTACTAGTCTAAAAATAGCAACAAATGTATGATAGACCCCAAAAACCACAGAAGCAGTAATTTTGACCCTTTTAAAATTTTGTAATTAAAATTTTGTTCAAACTCACACAGTAACACTACAGTTACTAAAGTAACCCTCGTTCCCCGAGGGGGGGAACGGAAATGCTTTGTGGAAAACCTTCCACTATGGGGTTTGTGTCAGAAACCAATCATCTGAAAGAGTATAAAATCGGGCCAATGAAATGCCAAATGAATTGGCGGCGTCAGCATGCACAGTTGGCGTCAATGACAATCAGTCAAGTATATAAGACGTGGATAGTGCAATGCTCAACATCCTTTTGAGCTGAGGAGACTTTCACGCTTAACAGCTAAGGGACAATTGTTGTGGCGAAGGTACATAGCATTTCCGTTTCCACCCTCGAGAAACGAGGGTTACTTTAGTAACTGTAGCATTCCCCTTCGGATGGGGAACTCCAATTCTATGTGGAAAAGCTTCCACTATGGGGAAATCTATGGAAAACGCCACAACGAAAGCACCTTCACGCGTCCCTGGCGAAGGGTGCGCCGTGCACTAGAGCGAGCGCACCTACAACGCTGCAAGATGCAGTCTTTCAACGTGTCCCCCGGCCCTTACTTACCTTAGCTGTTCAGGTTTAGGTATATTTTTTGGGGAGTCAAAAATAACCTAGTAAAGGGTTTTTAATGCAACAGTACGTTGGGAAAGCGTTCAGTCCGATAGGGAGGTCGCTGCAGAGTTCACCTGCTATCCAAGGAGGGGAGACCTGATGACAGCCTGTGGCCCAGCCCCGGAAACGGGGGAGAAGTACATAAGAGGGAAGACACGAGCCCGCCTTAACACAGGGGGGACTAAACCGTGGTTGAGTGAGCTTATGGGATCACCCTCAGGGGACCACACATAGCAGGCACCTATACCCAGAACGTGGGCTGACCAGCGGGCATGGCTACAACATAACGGGCCAATGCCTGGCTCCTCCGCTGAGTCAGATGCTGGGGGCCTCGGAGGAACTCTGCAGGGTTCGCCAAATGGGGAACTGAACTGACAAAGCTGAAAAACCACACGCATCTCCATGTTAGGGAGAATGGCGCAGCAAGCGTGTTTCAACACCTTAACCAAATTATTTCCTCAATCACCAGGGTTACCTAATACCCTGGAGGAAACCGGCTCTACTCGCAGATTGTAAAACCTTGCAAATGTGTTAGGTGTTTCCCAGCCCGCAGCTCTGCAAATGTCTGTCAGAGAGGCGCCGCGTGCTAATGCCCAAGAGAATGCGATGCTCTGTGTGGAGTGCGCTCTCACCCCTGGGGGACACGGCTCACCCTGGCTCAGATAAGCGAGGGAGATGGCATCCACTATCCAGTGGGCCAACCTCTGTTTAGATACAGCACTTCCCTTCTGCCAACCATGGTAACAGACAAAGAGCTGGTCAGAGGATCTAAAGCTCTTAGTGTGGTCCACATAGGTTCGCAAAGCGCAAACAGGACACAATAATGAAAGGGCTGGGTCTGCCTCCTCCGCGGGCAGCGCTTGCAGGCTCACTACCTGATCCTTAAACGGCATGTTAGGAACCTTGGGCACATAGGCGGGAGTAGGCTATGTGCCCAAGGCAGGCCCGAATTCTAGGCACGAGTCACTGACCGAAAATGCCTCCAGGTCCCCGACCCTCTTAACCGATGCCAATGCGACCAGCAGAGCTGTCTTCAAGGACAGGAATCTCAAAGATACTGAATCGAGTGGCTCGAAAGGCTCCCCACTGTGCTACCATCTACCGCATCATGATGAGCGGAAATAGCGGCCACATAAACTTTTAGTGTGGAGGGCGACAGCCTTCGCTACAGCCTGCTCCAGCCACATAGAGACATGCGGCAGGAGCACATAACCCCCATACGGATGATATACTTTACCGTTGCCGTGCTGTCCATACTGACCAGCACGCATTGCCCCCTCAGCACCGGTAAAAGGCAGCTCAGAGTGGGAAACACTGCCAACAGCTCCCTTCCGCAGGTCCGCAGCTGCATGCCCGCAACACACGGCCCCCCCAACCAGTATTGGAAGCATCTGTCGAAACGACAACATGCCTGGACACCTAACACAGGGGCCCGTAGGAAAGAGGGGTCCCTCCAGGGGGTGGGGGCACGGCGACACAACAGAGTGGCAGTCACTCGGTGTGCCTGCGTGCCATGCGTGTCTGGGGACCCGAACGTGAAGCCAATGCCATAATAGTCTCATATGGAGCAATCCGAGCGGCGGGGTCGCGGCTACGGATGCCATATGCTCCAGGAGCCTCTGAAAATATTTCAGGGGGACCACATTTTTTCTGTCGAACTCTCTCAGACAGTTCAGCACTGGCTCGGCACGCTCTCGTGACAGGCACGCCTTCATGGTGATCGAGTAAGAAGGGGCTCAACACAGGGGTGAGCCAGCTCTTTTCTCGGTTTATCTGAAACCCCAACAGGTGGAGGTGCCGGAGCACCTTGTCTCTGTGCAAAGTCAATTATCCCTGAGAGTGGGCTCGCTCTTGTCTCGCACCCAAGGGGGTCGTTGGTTGCCTGCGAGATCCTAGGTGCAACCGTTTGGCCGGAGGCACAGACAGGGCGACGGAGCAAAAAGCCACAGGCGAGTGCCCTCTGCGGAAAGCAATGGTTGTGAATGGCTTGGTGGGAGGGAGCAGTCTTACGATCCCGCCGATAGATTATAACCCATCGCCTCCGACTGCTCCATCACCGGCGTGAACTCCTAAGCAAGCCGAACGGGTCAGCCCGGGATATGGGTGAGTTAAGAAAGCTAACTTTGTCAACATCACGTACATCACCAGATTTAGCCTGAGGTGGCATTCCTGGCCACTAATGTGGCCATTGTCCTTCCCAGGGTGTGGAGCTCATACCCAGCCCTGGGTCGGAACCACCCTTGCGCAGCTGGGTCAGCGCCTGCGCTTGGTAGCGCTGGTAGGTGGCCATGGCATGCAAGGTGAGGGTGGTGGCGCACGCAGCACACTGCGTAAGCCTACTGTGCACATCCAAGAAGAAGGGTTTTCACACTCCTCTAGTCGGTCTGGCCGCGGGGCTGGGGGCTAAACCATCTCTAGAACTACAGCCGAAGCAGCCTGGGGAAGCACGGCCACAAAGTCTGCTTCTAGATTCGTCACCGCGCTCATCAACCTGAAGGGAGGAGTGAGCTCGAATCCTCATCAGAAATTGACAGCCCACCATCCAAGGATGGTGAGGATGGAAGCGCATGCAGATCGGGCAGAAAAAAAAGTACCCTCAAAACTGCGTGAGCTTACTGTGCACTTCCGAGAAGAAGGGGATAGAAGGCTTTGAATCCTCCACATAACACCCATCTAGTCGGTCCGGTCGTGGGGCTGGGGGATAAACCATCACCAGGCCCGTGGCCAAAGCAGCCGGGAAAGCACGACCATCATGTCTGCTTCTTAGATGCCAATGCCGTTCCCTTCACCCTGGAGGGAGGGAGTGAGCGGGTTTGCATCCTCATCAGACAATGACAGCCCATCCTCCGATGCAGCGATGGACATCTGATCCTCGGTGTCAACAAGTGAGAGAGCGACCATCCGATAACGGAGTGCATCTCTTCACCTGAAGCTTGGATGGAGCGCGTGGAGGAGCGAGAGGTCTGAAGCCCGAAGGCGGCGGATTTACTTCCACTGTAATCCTCAGACCTGCCCGAATGCCAACCGCAGTGCGGGGGACAACTGGAGTGGGTCGCTCTTTTGCAAGAGCGAGTCGCGATCTTAACTGCACAGTTTCCTCAAATCATTTGAGTAGTCTCAACTTATTAGGGTTTACAGTGTACTCTGAAATGTAGGTTACACTGTAACAAGGGATTAGTTACTTAACTTGAGTAAAGCAAGTAAAATAATTGCCTTAAAAACAAGTTGACTTACAAAAAAGTGAGTAATCCTGTTATGGATTGAAACTATTGAGTTGATTTAGCTCGATTTTTATAACTGTGAACATAGTTGATTTATTTAAAAAAATGCAAGGCAATTAATTAAAATCAATTATTTGCTTCAAAAGCAATGGGCTTACACACTTTTTTAAAGTAAAGTTGCTTTTTACAGCATACAGATTATAAGTTATTCTATTTTAAATATAAAAATTGGTGAAATTATTTCAGTTACTTTGATCTTGTAACCCATAAACGGACAAATAGTAGAGCAGGTTTCAAATTTCAAGTATTTAGGCACAATTATTGACAATAAACTGAATTTTAATAGTAATGTAGAGGCGGTCAATAAGAAAGCAAGTCAGCGCCTCTATCTCCTCCTCAAATTGAGAAGTTTTAATGTTAGTACACAGACTTTAAACTTGGCATATAGATCACTTATAGAGAGTGTTCTCACATATAATATTGTTTCATGGTTTGGTAACACAACACTTAAACAGAAAAAGAAATTAGCGCAAATTATCAATCAGGCAAATAAGATAACTGGTCACAAACAGCATTCATTGCAGATTTTATTCGACTCTTTTATGGAAAAAAGAGCAGTTGTGATTTTTAAAGATAATACACATCCCCTTCACTCAGCATTTGAATTGCTACCATCAGGACGCAGGTTTAGAATTCCTAAAGCACGAAGAAATGCCTATAAAAAGTCATTTATCCCAATGGCAGTTGTTGTTCTAAACCGGATCAATGTTTGTAGTGAATGAGGTGGTTACTAAGAATGATTTGCAGTATTGTGCATGGGGCTAATTTGGTTTTTAAACTTTTAACTTATGTTGTTGTGTTGATAAGTGTTATTGTGTCATTGTTGTATGTTTGTAATTGCTGTCCTAAATCCAGTGTTGAAGAAAAATTTCCTTTCTGTGTCAAGCAGAACGGACAATAAAGTTTAAACTAAACTAAACTAAACTTTAATTACTTCTCGATTACCATTCTTGAAGCAATTTTTCATAATCTAATTAAACGTGAAAGGCCTAAACTTACAGTAGTACTCAACACTGAGTACTATCAAATTTCTTCATTTTGTTTTTTGTTTTTTATTATTATTATTGAAGATTATAATAATGTGAAAGCACAACCACTACAGAATAAGACTTGAGCATCTCTGTCTTTAGAAAATTACATATTTAAAATCATAACAAGAAATAGCTTAATATTATGACACTGTTATTGAAAACAAATAGTTTCATAACTACAGTATGGCAGGAAACTATTTTTTTCACAATTGTAACTAAATACAATTTACTATTGTAGGCATAATGATATGCCACTAGTTATAACAGAGAAGCTGCTCTACTAAATAAAATTAACCCTCATGACTCCAAAGTGAAAATCTTGTTAGAGTTACCAAATCTCTAAAGCTTTCAATGACCTCATTCATGTATATTGTAATATAATTTTCTCTTTAGTATACTGCTTCAGATAATACATATTTTCTTCTGAAGGATTGGGTAATACTTGCATCATTATCATGAGCTTTACTTTTACATTAATTATGCATTACTCATATTAATTAAGAAACTGAATGTAGTAGTTCTCTGGAAGGTAGGCACAGAAAAAAAATTGTTATTGATTAATTGATACTGAACTACTGCCTTCTACTTATGAACTAATTTCCAAGAGACTGCTAAATGTTATTAGTGTTTTCAGCATTTTTTTCAGATATAGTCCTTCAATAATGATTAACAAGATTCTAAAGTGTTACCAATAATAGAAATGAAGCTGGGCTAAAGTGGTGGAAGAAAGATAGAGATGTTCTAAGAACTCCGAAGAGCCTATTTGTGTGGCATTGCATCGTGATCGACAGCATTCAAAAATATGCTTGTTCTGAAGGCCGCTTAGTTTATCGTGATATAAGTTTCTGAAAAAGCTATCGCATTTGATCGGGTACAAGCAGATATTTAGACAGTTAAAGCTTGAGCAGTTTAATTTAATGGATGAATTTGTGCATGATACATAAACTGTTCAAAACCAATCACACTGATGAGGAAGTGCATGTTCATTTCACTGCCATTGACTAACATCTCCAAGGATAACTGGGTTATAATTTTAGATCTACTGTACCTTAATAACAAGTAAGGGTTTTTGTACTTAATACTTTAGCCCTGGGTCATTCCAAACCCATAGGTAAATGGAATCTTTCATAATTGTGGTTGGTTTCAATATACAGTATGCACAATATTCCAACCCAGGCTCAATATTGATACGTACCCCTGTATACGTTTATGGAAAATTTGTTTTTGTTTTCGCAAATCCACTAGAGGCCACTGTGTACACTTTTTTAGATCTCAAATTTCTCTTGCCAATGCCATTCATGCTGTTCTCTTGTCAATCCACCAGAGGCTTCTGTTCACTGACCAGCTGACTGACTGGCCGACTGACTGACCAACCAACCAACCAATATCCTTACCCATCTTCTTCCCTAAATCCAACTGATAGTGTTTTCAAAAGCTATCCAGAAAACAAAAGCCCTCACCGCCGTCTAATTTTTTTTCCACGTTCATTTTTTACCTTTTGTTTTTGTCTTACCTGCTTGTTGGAACATTTGTTTTGCTGGACTAGAACCTTATTGTTGCGGTAAACTCCTCTCTGCGTCTTAAGTCCACTGACGAGCGTGGCAAGCTACGGGGCAAACTGCAGTCGAAAAGCCGTCCACACGGAGGTAAGCAGACAGCTGGTAGAGTGAAAAGTAATAAAAGCAATCTGCGGCGTCATATTGCCCCTATCGTTTGATTTAAAAAAGAAACGCAACCATACATAGCTCTGGCTACATAATTTGCACTCTCCAGAAAAGTATACGGGGGTCCATTTTCTCAATGAGCCTGTGTTGCAGCTCTATGTTGCAGTGGATCCAATGTTAATCAGTTAATGTGGAATTTAATGCATTGACAACACAGTACAAATTTAAACCATGGATCTTTATTTCAATATCTGTGATGTCAATGTCTTCGCTTTAACTTTTCATTCAACAGTTTCCTAAATGTTAAAAACATGCTGTTTATAAATGTACAGCATTTCCACAAACATACAAGGCAAATGAATATGATCCATATGACTGGCCAACTGTTTGTTGATAAGCATATAACCATAAAATTAAAAGACGTCATTCCACACTGTACATGTTTGGCAATGAAATATTGAGCTAACACTTGTCTCTGCCTTTCTCAAAAAGAACAACCTCCAAGACAGCAACTGGCATTCTTGGTTGTTGATGCCCTGAGCAGTTTCCAGATCTACAGTGGTCATCTTGTTGAATCTGTCCGCTGCTTTAGACACATCAGATCCTTCAGTTAACCCTCATGACAAAAAGTTCAGAGGAAGTGCACTCCAGTGGTCCCAGTTTTATAATTTAGGAAGGTTTTTCAAGGTATCTCTGAGCAGTGAGATGTTTAAGATGCAACATGTAGCTATTGGGGTGCCTCAGGGCTCAGTTCTTAGACCACCTTTCTATCTACATACAGTAGCACCACTGTGGTCTGTCATTCAGAAAGATGACTTGCCATATCATCACTAAGCTGATGAAATAACCCCCAATATGATATATATATATATATATATATATATATATATATATATATATATATATATATATATATATATATATATATATATATATATATATATATATATATATATATATATATATCCCCAATACAAACAAATGTGAACAATACATTTTCGTAAGTGCATCAAACCTCTTTAACTGATACAGAATGTGGCTGTGAGACTGGCCTTTATTAAACTGAAAAGTGTACACATCATACCTCTGTTTTTCAGTTTATTCCCTGTTGCCAATAGCGTCTCATATCAAATTCATGGCACTGAAGTTTACCTACAAAAAGGCCACTGGCTCTGCACCTCTTTACCATGAATCACAATGAGCAAAAAAATATATATTTTACAAATGAAATCAACCTAAGCAGCTAATAAAAAAGACACTTTTGTCATTATTCTCTATCCTAGTTTTATTGTCAATTTATTTACTTTTATTTTAGATTTACTTTTAATCTACATGCATTGTGTTAAACTAACTGGGACTCAATACAGCACTCATATTTTGTTTCTTGTTTGCTGTTTTTAAAAAAATGTGTTTGTGTTGTGAGGATTTGCACCATATGTGCACGTCAATATGCAATTTATTTAACAAAACGTAACTGTTAGCTGGGCAGCACGATGGTGCAGTGGGTAGCAAAATCGCCTCATGTTCGCATGGGATTTCTCCGGGTGGTCCGTTTTCACCCACAAGTCCAAAAACATCCGCTACACGTGAATTAAGTAAGCTAAATTTTCCGTACTGTGTGTGTCTGTGTGTGTGAATGAGCATGTATAGATCCCAGTGATGGGTTGCATGGCATCCGCTGCGTAAAACATATTCTGTATAAATTGGCGGTTCATTCTGCTTTGGCGTTCCCAGATTAATAAAGGGACAAATAATTTTTTCCACAATTTACAGCAAGAACAAACATAGAAGCATTTTCTGCTTGACAAGCAGCACCTAATTATGCTCACTTTAAAACGCAAAATGGGACAAATTTATGGCCCATCTTGAAAGTAAAACCTACAGTACTCTAATAGGTAGTGTAATCTGCACACAAGTGCAGTGTATGGATGAGGGGGGGCAGTGTTTGAATGTGATCTGCTTCTGTTGTGGTTCTGTGACTGCTAGTGTAGGTTGCTGTATGGGTAAAAATAATGACAGTTAAAGTAATTAAAATATTAAATAAAACATGAATTTAATATTTTGAGCATTTTTTGTGCTTTTGGGCAGGTTTCGGACAGCTTTTGGGCTGGAAAAAATCTGTTATATCTGGCAACTCTTATCATTTTACGCTGTTAAGCTTCGGCGCATTTTCACAGATCCTCTTCCACCACAGCTCCACCTGTTTAGCCGCAGCAGTGGAGAATTTAACCACTAGCCCTCATTTATTCCACCATTCATCTAATAATCTATACATTCATGCAATAACCTCAAGATATTCATTGCAGACCTGACATGCAAATTACTTATTTTTCATGACTGCCTTTTCTTCAGTTCAATCTAAAATTTTAGATTCTTACATTCTATGCAATTTGGTTTTAGAAAAAAAAAACATTCAACTGAGACGGCTTGCTGTTCTTGAAACGATAGAGACAAACTTAGATTGGGGGTGGGGGGGGGGGGCAGTCTTTCTTGATTTGCACAAGGCATTTGATGATACTGTTGACCATGATAATTTAATTAACAAATTAAACAATTATGATATTTCAAAGCAAATGCTAAATTGGATAAAATCATACTTAAGTGATCAGAGTCAATGTATTCAGGTTAATAATTTTAAGTCTACCTTTAAACCAATTAAAGTAGGAGTACCTCAGGGATCTATTTTAGGACTTTTACTTTTTAGAATTTATATAAATGATTTACCAGCGATATGCATTGATGATGATTTATTAATGTACTCTGATGATGCTGTGCTTTACACTTATGGAAAAAATCCAACAGAAGTTGCTACTAAATTAACAAATGAAATGCAAAATGTTTTTAAATGGTTGCAAAATTCCAACCTTACCTTAAATGTTGAAGAGACTGTATCCATGTTTCTCTCAAATAGGTATAAAGTTGGAAATGTTTTAGAATTTTTTATAAATGGGCAAAGTATTAAAAATATCACTGAATTCAAATATTTAGGCATCATGTTGGACTCAAACCTTAATTTTAAAACGTATATTAAAAAACTTGCTACCACACAATCTACCAATTCAATCTAAGAAATTTTAAACATATCAGAGATTCTGACTTATGAGGTCTCTGGTATGTATTTAAATACTATGATTGTTCCACATTTGTTGTACTGTATAACGAGCTGGTCTCAGGCATGTAAATCATCTTTAACATTGTTGGAATCATTATACATTGGAATCATTATATAAGAGAACACTTAAAATTCATGATAAAAAGCCTCGGTTGTACCATCACTGCGATATTTAAAAAAAAACATAGTCAATATTATTTGATAATATTATTAAATATTCCAATATTTATTTAGTTTTTTATATTACTCACAATCTTTCTGCTCCATCGTTAAAACAATTTTAAAATTCCAAATCAGAGAAAACATTGCGAGTGACACATTCTATGGTAAGAAGGGAAAGTATTGTCCCTAGACGTAAGACCTCTTTTGGTCAATCATCTTTTATTTATAAAGCCTCAAATCTAAATTTCGCAATTCTCTCCCAACAGAAATAATTACATATACAATTTATAAGATGTTTTCAAGCCTGACTAGGAGGTGTTTATATACGATTATGAAAAGTGTACACATCATACCTCTGTTTTTCAGTTTATTCCCTGTTGCCAATAGCATCTCATATCAAATTCAAGGCACTGAGGTTTACCTACAAAAAGGCCACTGGCTCTGATTTCGTTCCAAGAATCACTACTTCAAAACAATGTGCCCTTTAGATGCTTGTTCCCATCAATGGTGCATTGTGGTACTATCCCAACGAGCAACAAATTATACAAATTACAAATTATAAGATGTTTTCACGCCTGACAAGGAGGTGGTTTTTGTCAAATCAAATTTGTACACACTGAGTGAGATGTTTTTGAGTTGTCAGTGTTTTAGTTTATAAACGATTATGCTTGAATGTTTTAAATTGACTTTTTTTAATTAATTGGATATTATTGTTTAATTTTAACCTGTCCAGGGACTGCAGGTAGAAATTAGCAATCCTGCTACAAACTGGCACAATGCATCTTTCCTTTTTGAGGTTAATGTAATTTTTGTGCATTGTCCCTGTTAAATAAATAAATTCATTCATTCATTTATTTAGTTACAGTGAACATATGACATAAACACACATACAGGAATGGGAGAAGCATACATATTCCATGAAGTTTATCTTGACATGTTTTAAATATAAATAAACTATAAGAGGCTTGCTGTAGAAATCCAGGTCTATATTATATATTCATAAAGATCATGAATCACATAAGCCTGACCAACTCGATTTCACAAACCTGATTTAATTTGTAAATAAATCTAAATTGATGGCACTATTTTATCAGATTATATTGGTAATTTGAAATTTGATTGAAACACAATCTTGACAAATTGTTGTGGAGTTTCTAAGCTTCACCCATTCAAGTAGAAAATAGCAGCCATATACATATTCATTACCATATTAAATCCCAAGAGTGTTCATGACAGAAGTAAATGGGGAAAAATAGTTTGATAAATAATAATGATAATAAACATTTCTCATACCCAAGAGAATTCAACTACTAGTACTCATTTATTACACCATTCATCTTATAATCCATCCATTCATGCAATTACCTCTAGATATTCATTGCAAACCTGACATGCAAATTACTTTGTTATATTTTTTCATGGGGCAATCATTAAGTAAACACACCAAACATCTCTTTCAGTCCTCACCAAACATCAGCTCTGTTGACATGACACCATCCTAATTTATTGACTCAACAGACAATTAAAACGCAATAACAGGAGTCATTTTCAATTAATTTATAATGTCATTCTGTTTGGGTAATTGCTGCCGTTGTTGTAATTGTGTGGGCTTGCAGAGTTGACCTCCCTGTCTGTGAGAAGATGAACGTGTCAGTGGAAACAGAGGGAGGTGACAACACTGCTTTTTACTTATGATACCAACTCAATGAGACATTAATATGCCATGATGAGTCAATGGAGCCACAGGGTATGAAATGTGTGTGTGTATATCCACTATATGTGTTTCAGCATGTTCCAGCTGACGTGCGACTTTTTAAAATATCCACAGGAAGAGCATCTGTGAATTTAACATCTGATTTAATTATTCATTTTATTTTGAAAGTGTTTGGAGAACGGGTCATGCTTTAACATACATGCTAAAATTAGTACTCATTTGGTTTATTCTGTTGATGACTTAGAGAGCAACATCTCTTGATAATAGTCATTACATTATTCAATGCACACACACATACACATCCTCAGGCTTAGCCAGTCATGCAATAGTAACAGTCTTGAGATTTCAATGAATTGATTTAGGAAACAGCATCTCCTCACCCCATGTTTGCTCATGTCTCACATTGTCTGTTGGGTTTGACTCATTTATCTCTCTTTACTGAGTAATGACCATTACTGTCATCTTTTTGTGTTGTTCTGAAAGACCAGGACAATCTTTCTCCTGATAAAAAAAAGCCTTTTAAAATCCATTTTTAGCTCTTAATATCTCTGAACAAATTAAAATAGTGTTTGTTTGCATTCCCACCTTAACACTTGATTGAAAATGCACAGCACAATTTGTTCCCTCTAATAAAGCTTTGCAATTGTTTACTGGTATTTAAACCATTACTTAAAACCCCCCGAAAAGGATGTGATAACCCATTTCACCTGTAATGTTGACTATAAAAACATCAGCTTTTATTAATTAATTAATTAATTTATTTATTAAATTGCATTATGGGATCTTTCCTTTTACAACTTTTAATGATGAAAAATCATATTTTAATTTTTTTTAAAGAGCCCCTATTTTATATTATAAAAGGTCAATTTTGGTTTTGGTGGGATCTAACAACAAGCTGATATCCATGCAGGTTAAAAACACTTTCATTGTCTTATAATATGCATTTATTTTGTGAATTATCCCAACGACTCTCACATGATTTGTTCAGTGATTCATTTGTTCCCAAACCCCTCCTTTGCGTGAGGCTAATCTGTGCTGATTGATCCATTGACTGTCTGTTGTGATTGGTAGAGTGCGTTCAGCGCGAAATGGCACAGAGTATATGTGTGAGCCTAATGCAAGAATGCATTACAGCAATGAAGTTAAATACCAGCATATTCCTTAATTCTTAAACACAACCCAATTGATAACAACAACACACATTCAGTAATAATCCACACAGTGGCAAAAGTTGAACTATTTTGAAAATAGACCACCACGCATGTGAGGAACAGCTGATGGTGGCCATAGCAACAAACAGCAGGACATTGTGTGCAAAAAACGCATTGAAGTCAGTAGAGAATGAAGCACATGTCATGTTTTTAACCTGATTTTGGACGTGATATGTGACATCATATAACAGATTTGAAATGAGCTGAAACAGTATTTTGTGTCTTTTCCCAACATAAATATTCCTTGAACCCAGTCAATGGACAGTGTATATGTAAGTATATGCTGTGCTAAAAAAAATATATCTCTAAAGAGCTCGTGTTGAGGTTGTGTATTTTATTATGAACACGGTTCGATTTGAGATTAATTTGTTGTGGCTTTAAGCTCTTCCAACACCTTACACTACTTATCTTAAATGAGCTGAAACAACACAATTCTTGACATTTTTTGGGGGGGGCTTAATTGTTTTGTGTTCAATCCACTTAAATTCGGTTTACTTAATTGTTTTGTGTTGAGACAACATAAGTGAATTTTGTGAAACCCTGCTGTCACAAAACAATTCTGGCAGAGGAGTTGGAGAATTAAGTGCAGCTTCTTTATTTATTAAAAATAATTAGTCAGGAATTGGTCAATCCTCGGAGCAAATGAGTACCTTCAGGGCTATCCATAAGAGTAGTTGGCGTCCGAGACCGGTACAAACAGCAAACAGCATAAGAGTAGGACAAGGCGAGGGTCAACAGGCATGGAAAGACTAGACAAAAGAAAACCTATAAGACTCAGCACTGTGTGTGTGCAAGAGTGCTGTATAAATAGTCCAGGCAACCAGTCCATGATGAGTTACCAGCTGTGTGTAATCAGTAAAATTTAGAAACCGGTGCATGCAAGGTGCATGCTGGGAATTGTAGTTCGTTAATGAGGCATGTGTGTAGTTCTCCAGGGATCTGCAGCTGCTAGATTGCTGGTGATCGTAACACCTGCATTTTTTACAGTGTATTTATAGTAAATTAGACCTATGTATTAATTTTATATATGTCCTCACCTTTTTAATCATAAATATCCCTTGAACCCAGTCAATGGACAGAAAGCATTATGCTGTGCAAAATAAAAATATATTTAAAGAGCTAGTGTTGAGGTTGTGCGTTTTATTATGGACACTGTGGCTATCCCTTTTTTTACTTGCAAACACTGTTTGGATTGAGGTTAATTTGCTGTGGCTTCAAGCTCCTCCAACACCTTTCACTGTGTATAAACTGTACTGTACACCATGACCGCCTTCAGTTACCGTGAACATATGACATAGACACACACAGAGTAATAGGAGAAGCATACATAGTCCATAAAATATATCTTGACAGGTCTAAAATATAAATAAATTATAAGTGGCTTGCTGTAGAAATTCAGGGCTATATTATATATTCATAAAGAACACAGTTCACATAAGCCTGACCCGATTTCACAAACCTGATTTATTTTGTTGAAAAATCTAAATGTATGTCTATATTTGGTCAGATTATATTAGTAATTTGAAATATGATTGAAACATAATCTTGAAAAACTGTTGTGCAGATTCTTTGCTTGACCCATTGAAGTACATAATAAAATAGCAGCCTGGGGGTACTGCAAAGATGGCCGCAGAGTGAACTTTTGCTTATGGTCATGTTAAAGTGTGGTTTATGAAATGCTTTTCCACAGTATGGAGCAGTGGATGTGAGTGGGGGGATTTTGGGGCAAGGTGAAAAAGATAGGATTCACCTAGAAATTGTCCCACAGGAGCAACCTGGGATGAATTACCGAACACAAGGCTCAGCAGAAGTGCCCTATATAATGAGGGTGAATAAGTTGGTGTCTGACCGAGTGAAGGAGCAAGCGAGTGAGAAACAATATCCAGATCCAGTGGGTGTGGGGTTTCAAGCTCACAAACAGTGACAAGAAAATAGATGCATTTTGCCCCTGAAATTTCCACCCCCTCCCAAGGTTTAAATACTAGGAGGACAAACCTCATGCTGTTGATGTAGAAAAATGGAAGCTTCTTTCACTCATCTGTCTGTAACCACCAGGGCTAGTAGTTAGTAGAGTCGTTATAATTGTATTCTTCATCAAAATGTTCCTTTTTGCTGTGGATTGTACTATCAAATTCTGCACAAAGTGTGTTGAGAAACAGATATGTGAGTGTGCTTTGTTGGAAAAGCTGCTTCATTTGTATCTCGCAAGTTAAAGTAGTTTATATGTCAAGTTCAAAGCGGGCTGTTGTAACAAACTGCCTCATCGAAACATTGGGCACTGCCGTTTAATTAGAGTAATGTCAGATCTAGTCTTCCTTTTTGTGACACTTCACAGTGAAATGAATTATCAGATAGGATCTACAAGAAAAAAAAGGAAAGCAGGGACTTATTTCTAGGCGTTGCTGAGTGGATGGAGACAAATCTAAATCTAAATTTGAAATTGAGTTTGAACTTAAGAAAGGGGTAAAATATATGCTAGTGTTATTGTTGCTCAAGTGTTTGTGAACGCTTCATCAGCAAAGCTTGGAATAACTTTACATTACAGCAGAGACGTATCTTGCACAATCTTAGGCTTAGCCAATCTCATGAAATGACATACACTTAGAGCTCAAATACATTTTTCATTTTTATTTTAGAAAACATCATTATGTAAACATGAATTTAAAAAAATGCAGCACAAAGTAAACATATGAAGTTAATACAGTAGGTACATACAGTATGACTGTAAAAAAATAATAAATGTTGATTCTACTTAAAAAGGAGGGGTCTTTTTTAACGATCTAAGTGCAAAGTCTAAAGCGCATGGCCCAAAAGCATTAAGGGTTTGTCCGAAAATGCTATTTTAAGGATAGAAAAATATGCTTTGCGCCATAGTGCCTATTCTAATAGGGCTGTGCTTGTTCTCTTAATGAGTTATGGGTGTGTTTTAAGCATAATGTGCATTAAACCAATCAGAGTCTTATCTCTCATTCCGGTTAAGAGTCAGTTGTGTCACGCCATGACACATTTGCTACTTACATAGCCGACTTTGTAAGAGAAAAAAACTGAATGCTTTACTAGCGGGAAAACATTTAAACAGACCACCTGCAGCGCGAGGATAAAGAACAAGCCTCCTCCATTCAGACTCTTTCTTTTTACGTTACTTTCACTTTTTACTTTTCTTTTCTACTTTCGTGGATGAAGAATCTGTGTTGTACATACTCCACTGAAGACATTCATTAGCCTACAAATTAAATTTTGTTTGTTAAGCTCAAAGATTTGTTTCTAAACTATTTCTAAATTCAGCTCTAATTTCCAGGAAACAAATAAATGAACAACAATAACAAAGTGTGGTGAGATATATTGAGTTATATCCAAACACACCACTGATTCTTTTGCCCCATATAATGATGCACACATGTCTCTAAAACCCAACAGATGGACAAATCTAATTCCTCTATTCCTAACACTAGCAACGCGCCAACTTGTTTTTATTCAAATATAAATATGCATATAATAAATAATACTGCTAATAATAATAACATTATACAAATGTAGCATTTTTCTTTAATACAATCCATATTTTTTTTTTCATATGTAAAGATATTTGTGTATTGCTGTACATCTTGTGTGTATTAAGCAATGTGTACATGTACCTTTATAGACCGGCACGCACATGAGTCTGTAAAGTGGAGCAAATGGATATGCTATTTACACAACGTAGTGCAATATATAAAAATTAGGATTGCCTGAAAATAGCAACAAACACGTCTTGCCCCTCATTGCGACAGGAGTTTGATAGGGCCCTAAGTGTTTTGCTGCCTTAAATTTTTTTTATGGTTTAAGTTTAGTGAACTTACTGTATATATTAAAGTTGACTCTCATTTACACCACATCCTTTTTAACTAGCACAAACAAATTCAAAAAACTTTCAGAAAGACATTCATCCAAATAGAGACAAATACATTTATTCATTTTCTTTTCAGCTTAATCCATTTAGTAATCAGGGGTCACCACAGCGGAATGAACCGCCAACTTATCCAGCATATGTTTAAGGCAGCGGATGTCCTTTCAGCTGCAACCCATCACTGGGAAACATGCACATACACTACAGCAAATTTAGCTTATTAATTTCACCTGTATGTTGCTTGTCTTTGGACTGTGGGGAAAACCACAGCACCCGTAGAAAACCCATACGAACACAGGGAGAACAAGCAAACTCCTCACAGAAATGCCAACTGACCCAGTCGGGGCTTGAACCAGCTAATGCCTTGCTGTGAGGCGATTATGCTAACCACTGCACCACCATGACACCCCACGGGGAGAACATAAAAACTCCACACAGAAATGCAAACTGACCCAGCCGAAGCTAAAACCAGCGACCTTCTTGCTACGACAGTGGTATCCACTTAGCCACCATTTCGCCTTGAAACAAATTCAAATTTATGTAAAATATTACAATAAATAAAAAAGTTAATTCATTCATTAATTTCTTTTCGGCTTAGTCCCTTTAATAATCTGGGGTCGACACAGCGTAATGAACTGCCAACTTGTCCAGCACATATTTACGCAACGGATGCCCTTCCAGCTCCAACCATCATTGGGAAACACGCATTTTTTCCCTCATTCACTGGCAAAGTCTTATTTGTTTTATTTCGGCTAGAACACTGAAGTGATGTTTATCAGCTGCATTTAACAAAATCAACAACTGCTGGATAGGACATGCTGATCTAGAGTAGTAGCTAGTTTAGTTCCTTCAAATGATATTGCTAGAAATAAAATAATTTCCATTTCCTGCAGCATAAAAATTTGGGTATTTACAACAATACTCCCTAAAGAATCTTTCAGTAAAAAAAAAAAAAAAAAAATTACTTTGCAGTTGTTGTAGTTAAATTCTGTTACGTTTTTGTGTGCAAAAACACTTTCAAACCAAGTAAATCTGCACAATAAACCCTTATTTGTCCTCCAACTCTTGATTATGCAAATTTATGTTGTCAAGAATGGATTTTGCAACCAACTCTCTCTCTCTCTCTCTCTCTCTCTCTCAGAAAAAAAACAAAACAAAAAACAATCAAAATAATAGAAATTACCTGCACCTTTAATGTGAAAAAAAAATCCCAAGTCTAAGTAGATCCTTATAGTAAGAACCTGCCATAGAATGTAAAAATTACATGATTTCTTCATGGAACCATAAAAAACTAAAAAATGTTTTATTTAATTATAGAGAAGCCTGCATTTTACCAGAATACTGAATTGATTAAATATTACAAGCCAAAATAAAAACAAATGCATTAATTAATCATTCACAATAATATTAATAAGTTGCACAAGATGAATTTTCATTTTATGCTGAGTTTGACTAAATAAATGTAGCATTTACATATAATTAAATTTTGTTAATCAAATATACCAACCCTTATCTACCTTCCTCTGCTTGTCACTCTGGGCAATACCCTCACAGGGACATCTTTCTACCTTATTTAGTTCAATAATGATCAAAGTATTACCTAAAGTATACATATTTTAGTACTCTGGGGTAATAATACATACCATTTAGGGGATGGCAACTTGATAAGGTAAAAAGTCGCTTTTAAGGATGCTGTCCAATTGACAAAGTTACATTTTTGAAGGTTGATTGAACAAATTAAAACACAACACAGAGTATCTGTGTGAATGTTAATCACTGCATCAATCACTGCATACTGATTACACACTCTCCTATTTTGTGAATTGATCAATAGTCTTTTCAAACTTTGATGTAGTCATTTTTACCATTTACATTTAGTTTTGATTAGATTAGACAGATTAATTAGACTAACTGAGTAGATAGATAGATGAATGGATGGATGTATGGATGGATGGATGGATGAATGACTAAAGGGATGCATGGATGGATGGATGGATCTATCAGTTGATCATTCAATAAATCTAATGAAATTATAAACTAGAAATTTATTGTTGAATTTTTCTACCCAGTTTAACTGTATTTTGCTGTCTTTTTGACACCTCAGGATGATGAAACAATACAAGCTTCTTTGAAACAATAATGATTGTGAAAAGCACTATACAAATAAACTTAAAAATTGAATTTTGCAAGCACAGAGACTCAAATCAATGAATAATTGTTTTTGTAGCTGTGCGTGCCCATACACTGTCAGCTGCTACATTTCAAAGAGAAGGTATTAAGGATGCGTGATTATTATATCAGTATGCTCAGCAGTAAACCTGCTTACATAAAAAAATTATGCTAAAAACAGATATATATTCTCACACTACTTCTTATTGAAAAAAATAATAATTTATTGCGGTTACACTATTTTGAAAACAGCAGAAATGCTTTCATGCTACTAAAGGACAAAGGTAATAACACCATATGATACTGTCTTTAATTTAAACAGCACCTTTGGTTTCAGTACCCCAAGTAAAATGAAGTGTATACTTTTATGAAATATTAAGTAAACATTATGTTGTAATACTAACATCTGTGCACTAGTAGTATATTTCTAAGAATGCTTTTTGAATTTTCTTTTAGTAAGTAAAACTATAATTTAATTGAACTATACCAGCAGTCCACAATTAGGTTACTTTATAATCCTTGCATTCTATTAGTTTGTGAAAGTACACATTAATCGCCTAGCCTGTGACATGGCAATAGAGGACAGTACAGCATGAGCCACAAAAAATAGGATTGGCAAAGAACTTCAAGTCAGGATTTAAACTCAGGTCACCGAAAGCAATATTTTGTTAGGGCACTTACCACAAGGGTACTAGTACTGAATACTACAAATGTGCTCTTTGTTACAAGTAGTTAGTGTTGTACTGCAAGTGTAGTGTTTGTGTACTAAAAGTGTTCTTTTTGGTTTATTTTTGAAGAAAACAATGTGCAGTTTGTGGAAGCCTATTTTGAATAAGCCAAAATTGTTACTGAGTTTTTTTTACTCAAAAATGGTACATTTCAGTACCATCACAGTACACAGCTTGTGGGTTTTAAAGACACTCATATTTAACTAGTAATTTACTTCAAATACAAATAAAGTACACTTTAAAGCCCTGTCTACAACTGAAGCCAATCATCGATAGTTATGTACTGAAGAATTTTGGGGGGAGAAGCTCAGACCTGACGTATCCTTTTACACAGTAAAAACCACGTCAGATTTATGTGATCAACACACTAAAATCTCAGCGAATACATGCCAAACGCACATCACATGACAGCACAAACCACTCAAACACCTATAAACTTGTAAACAAAGAGTCACTTACATTTCTGGAGATCGCCATCAAGACCAAGGGAATTATTTCAGAAGTGCAGCGCAATCTGACTATCATCCAGAGGAAGATAACAGCCATAATTGAGGTTGGTGTCATGATTTTGTTCCTTTCAAGTGTGCATGTACTGTTCATTTTTTTCAGGGCAACTAACGTTGATTCAACATTTAGCAACAAAACTTATAAGACAGTTGTTGTTTAATTTAATTGTTGACTGCAAATATGTAATGTAATTGTAAGCTTATCAAACAGATTTTGAAAATTTGATGTTTCACCATTCAGACAGAATGCTCGAGTATACTGCCTGAGACGTTTCAAAGGCTACATTTACACCACTTCAAGAGTTCACACTTAGCTGATGATTTACAAAGCTTATTTGGCATGCTGTCCCGGGAGAGAGCCCCGAGCTCAAGGGCTCCTCGAGCCCGGGGCTTCCTCCCGTTGGCAGAGCAAGAAGGGAGCCTGAGCTCGGTGGATCTCAGAACTCCCCTGCCGCTGTAGCTAAGGGAACGTAAGGAATTAGACCAGCTTGATTGTTAAGTATGTTGAATGTCTTTGGATGGTGGGAGGAAACCGGAGAGCCCGGGGAAAACCCACGCGGACACGGGAAGGACATACAAACTCCCCACAGAAACACTCACCGGTCCTATCGAACTAGGACCGGCAGTATTCTTGCTGTGTGGTTCACAGTGCTAACCACTGGACCGCCGTGCCGCCCAATTACAGGTAAAGGAGGAGAATAGGGGAGGAGGGGGGTTTCTTCCAAACGAAGATAAAGTGAACTGAAAACTTAGACTATTTATGGTGCCTTAGGGCTCATATGATTGGAAGATTAGTGATTAGCAAATGCGAGACTGGACGTGATAAATCATAAGCACGTGATCCTCTCGAAATTAGTTTATGAATAAACTTCACTTCAAGAGTTCACACTTAGCTGATGATTTACAAAGCTTATTTGGCATGCTGTCCCGGGAGAGAGCCCCGAGCTCAAGGGCTCCTCGAGCCCGGGGCTTCCTCCCGTTGGCAGAGCAAGAAGGGAGCCTGAGCTCGGTGGATCTCAGAACTCCCCAAAATGCAGAAATTAATCGCTCGGGACAGCAGCCGCGTATTCGAAGAAAAAACCCCCCAAAAGGCAGGAAATTTAGAGCTATATCCGGCTGCTGGATATAATAGAAGGAAAGAGGTTAAATGCATGGGCATTAATTAGATAGGAATAATAAGGGTGAAAAGAGGATTCTGATAACTCTTGCTGGAGTTAGAGTTTGAAGGAACCCCTGCGGGGTTCATGGTTTTCGGGGTTAAGAAGAAGGGGAGAATAGGTGGTTTGAAGCAGTGGAAAGAGAACTTTGAGTGAATCTTGTGGGAGTTGGAGCTCTAAGTGACCCCTGCGGGGGCCAGAGTAGAGTGAAGGTATGGAGCAGAGAGTGGAGGAGAGTAGCTCTTACGAAAGATGGAGCTTTGTGAGAGTTTGAGTTTAGAGCGGCCTCTGCGGAGGTTAGAGCTTGAGGGTAGGGTGTAGATAGGAGTGACCTCTGCGGAGGTTAGAGCTTGAGGGTAGGGTGTAGATAGGAGCGACCTCTGCGGAGGTTTGAGCTTGAAGGTAGGGTGTAGATAGGAGTGACCTCTGCGGAGGTTTGAGCTTGAGGATAGGGTGTAGATAGGAGCGACCTCTGCGGAGGTTTGAGCTTGAAGGTAGGGTGTATATAGGAGTGACCTCTGCGGAGGTTTGAGCTTGAGGGTAGGGTGTAGATAGGAGTGACCTCTGCGGAGGTTAGAGCTTGAGGGTAGGGTGTAGATAGGAGCGACCTCTGCGGAGGTTTGAGCTTGAAGGTAGGGTGTAGATAGGAGTGACCTCTGCGGAGGTTTGAGCTTGAGGGTAGGGTGTAGATAGGAGCGACCTCTGCGGAGGTTTGAGCTTGAAGGTAGGGTGTAGATAGGAGTGACCTCTGCGGAGGTTTGAGCTTGAGGGTAGGGTGTAGATAGGAGTGACCTCTGCGGAGGTTTGAGCTTGAGGGTAGAGTGTAGATAGGAGTGACCTCTGCGGAGGTTTGAGCTTGAGGGTAGAGTGTAGCTAGGAGCGACCTCTGCGGAGGTTTGAGCTTGAAGGTAGGGTGTAGATAGGAGTGACCTCTGCGGAGGTTTGAGCTTGAGGGTAGGGTGTAGATAGGAGTGACCTCTGCGGAGGTTTGAGCTTGAGGGTAGGGTGTAGATAGGAGTGACCTCTGCGGAGGTTTGAGCTTGAGGGTAGAGTGTAGCTGGGAGAAGCAATGAGTGGAAGAGAGTAACTCTTGCGAGAGTTGGAGCTTGAAGCGACCTCTGTGGAGGTCAGAGCTTGGGGGTAGAGTGTAGATAGGGGGAGATAGGTAGCAGTGAGTGGAAGAGAGTAACTCTTGTGAGAGTTGGAGCTCTGAGCGACCTTTGTGGAGGTCAGAGCTTGAGGGTAGATTGCGGATAGGAGGAGATAGATATCAGTGAGTGGGAAAGAGGATTTGGATAACTCTTGCGAGAGATTGGGGCTCGGAGCGACCCCTGTGGGGGTCAGAGCTAGAGGGTGAGTCATAAGGAGAAGAGAGGTAGTTGAGTAGAGTGAAGAAGTTTTAGCTTGAGCGGACCCCTGCGGGGTTTGGAGCTTGGAGAAAGAGTCTAGGCGGAAAAAGAATAGGTAACATCGTGAAGAAGAAAGGACTGTGGCCGCTATGGCCGAATCCTGCGAGAGTTGGAGCTCAAGGGGGCCCCTTCGGGTGTCTGAAGAGTCTAGACAGGAGAAACAAGATCATTAGAGGTAGAGTGTAAAATAGATTAGTTGGGAGTGGAGTGTAGAGAAGAAAGGAACGAGAGGCTGAAAAGTAGGGTTATAAGGATAAAAGATTTGGAAAAGTTGGAAGAAGGGAACAAGCACAAATATAATACATATGTACAAACGCAGTAAATGCGCAAAGAACATGTGGATACAAACGTCTGCATCTGTAAATAGCTATTGGTGATTGCAGAAGATGCTAACTGCAATGGCCCTTGAGGGAGTCCTTGGCAAACATGTAAGGGTGCCATGGGTGGACAATTGGGCTTCTGCGGGGTTTGGTTTGGATGACTCTTGCAAGAGTCGAGGCTCTGTTAGACACCTTTTTGAGTTGGAGCCGTGTGAGGAGGTGCTTGGGGGTTGGTTAAAGCCTGTTAGGCTTTCTTGAGGTGGTATTTACTGAGACGTATATAAGATTTGAAAACTTCAGAAGACCAGCGACCAAGGGTCTGGATCTGATGGTGTGAGAGCCCGTTGTAGTGGCTGCGCCAATCCTGAATGAGTGGCTGGAAAAGGGCTCTGGGAAAAAACCTGATAGGCGAAAGATTTCTTTAAGGTGTTTTTGAAACCAGAATCGAGATACTGGACGGTTAGCGTCATCAGTAAAAAGCGGGGCCAGTGGGTTAGCCTCTTGAGATATTCTAGGCTAAGAGGGTTTGGAATGGGCGTGTAGGTGAAGGAATATTGAAAATGAGGATAGAGTGTCCTCTCTGGAATTAATCTGTTTTGCTTTGTTTGATAAGGAAAGAGATAGTTTCCCTGTCTTGCAAAGCTAGATCTGAGATGGTGGGGTGGAGTAGAGGGTTAAATTTGGATGTAACTGTTAATTCAGAACATTTAAGAAACCCCCCAAAAAATGCTAGATTGAACATAGCATCTAAGGTGCGGGCTGTATGGGAGGAAATGTAACCTTTACAGAGGGTGTAGATGCATGAGGTAAGGATTTTGAGTGTAATGGGTTGTCTAGCATGGTATGGAATTGTTTGAACGAATTCCATGCTGTGAGGTATGCATTGAGGGTTCTGGGAGCTATTGCTTGTAGGATAAGAGATAGAGAAGTTTGATGAAGATTATGAAGTGGGTGGTTTATGGAAATATCGTTACTGAATAAGGAGGGACCGGCGTTGGGTGAGGGTCTGCTTTCGGGGCTAGTTGCCAGAATATCTGCAAAGAGAAATGAGAGAGAGAGTCAGCGATTTGGTTTTTGCAACCAGGTACATGTTCAGCAATCATGATAAATTGTTTTTTAGCAGATAAGATTTTTTAGCCAGATAAGGTGTCTTAAAAATGGCATAAGCGATTGGGAGTGGGAGCGCCCTTTGTTAATGCAATGCACTGTAGCTTCGTTATCGCAGTGAAAGAGAATGCTAGATGTAGACCATTCGTCCCCCCACAGGATGGCTGCTGCGATGATAGGGTAGAATTTGAAGAGGGCTGAAAAACATTGGTCTTTGGAATGGAATTACAATTGGGTTGGCCATGTTGAGACAAACCAGTGTCCTTTATATTAGCCACTGTAACCTATTGGAGGGGCAGCGTCTGTGTATGTGTTGATGTCAATAGGGGATGCAATCAAGTCGCTGTAGAAAAAGGAACAGCCGTTCCATTGCTTAAGGAAAGTGATCCATAAGCAAAGTTCATCGCGACTGGGTTTGGAGAGAAAAATTGTTTCTTCTAAACCATGAACTGTGGTGGATAATTGAAGGAGGTGGGAAATGAAAGGAATAATGCGCATAGCGAAATTTAGATGGCCGAGAATTGGTAGGAGTTCTCGTTGTGTGCACATCTGTTTTTCAAGAAAAATTTGGGATAGAGAAATTATTCGATTGATTTTCTCTTTAGGAAGGGATGCTTGGAATTTATGCGAGTCTAGATTAATACCCAGAAATTCGATTGAAGTACTGGGTCCTTCCGAGATCAGCGAAAACCTGCTGGGTGATCGCTAGGTGTTTGGCTGGAGGAGATGACGGGGGGGGGAAATAAGAAAATCGTCTAGAAGGTGAATGAGGTATGGTATTTCGTAAATATTAGACAGAATCCAGCATAAAGCTTCTGACATCATGTCAAATATTTTTTGGGCTGCTTTTGCATCCGAAAAATAGAATTGATTTCGCCAATAAATGCCAAAAGGTGCCAGAAGTCTGGGTGGATTGGCATGATTTTAAAGGTAGGGGAAATGTCTTCTTTGGCTAGCCAGGTGTTACGACTGGCTATCTTTATGAGAGAGATCTCTTGATCAATGTCGTGGTAGTTAATTAAATATTCGTCCAATGGGATAGTGCTGTTAATGCTAGGAAAGGAGCAATTGTGTTGGGACGAAAGGTCGACTACAAGGCGTTTTTGCCAGAACATTTTTGAGTAGCGACACCAATGGGGCTAATGCGCGAGATATTAAAAGGAGGAGCCTTGGAGTTCCAATCATGAAGTTGTTGTCGATTTCTTTTTAATAAGATAATCGACGGTTTCAGGTTCGGAGGTTGCAGACTGCAGGTTAGGACAGATTGGATAAAGTGAAAAATGGAATGTATCCTTTGTGAAGAGGATGTGGAGTGTAATAGGTTGGATGAGGGTCAGCTTCTGGAGCCAGCAGTCATGATCTCTAAAATAGAAAAAACAAAGAGAATCAGAAATTAAATCTTTGCAAAATAATACAAGTATGGCAGACATGAAAATTGTTTTAGTTTATATCCATGCGAGGCATCTTAATAAGGGCATGGGCGGCTGTAAATGGAAGCGCTTTTGATAATGCATGGTCCGATGACTTCATTGATACGATGTGCAAGGATGGTAGGGGTGGGTGTTCGTCTCCTAACGGGATGACAGATGAATGGAGAGCTGAGGACATGGGATATGGCTAGTCTGGTGGTCCTGGAAAACTGGTACCCCTTGAAGACTGAGCATGTGAAGTGATAGTGAAGTTTAAATTTGTATTTATAACAGTCAAGTGGGAAGTTTGTTTCTTTGCCGTTTTCACATCCGACTGACTTGCTATATAATCTTATATGACGCTTGTAAATCAACACATGAGTCGCTGGCGTATTACAATTGGACTTCTGTGCTTGATGGCATAATGTTTTTCAATAGCTTGTTAATATTTACTGGTTGGGTAATAATCTTTTCAGAAGTTAAATGTCAAATGGAATTTTATTTTTTATTTTATTATTATTATTATTATTATTTTTTTTTTTATTTATTTTTTTTTTTTTAACTAAATTTACAAGCGTGTCTGGCCTATTCATTCATAAGGTCTTTGCAACAGAGTCAAGAGAGAGGGCGGGACCATCTCCAGTCTTTTAGCTCATTGGATGGAGACGCTTATCTTTACAGCTATTGGCTTAAGGAGTTTCAGTCAGGCCATGCAAAAGGTGCAAAAAGCCTGGCGGCCATTTTGTTGATCAAATTCAACATTGTTTGTGGCTGGAGCTGCTGCTCTGCTGAACACGTTCCAGCAAACAATCTGTTAAACGATGGATAGCATGTGTACTGCTAGGAGAAGGTGAGGGTTCGTTTTATTGCAATAGCTTTGGAGTTTGGCTTATATCTTGCTGGGAAATAAGGTTGAAGACACAGCAGATGCGTTGTGGAGGCTCTTTGAAGTGGAAGGTTTTGGTGTTGTTGTTTAAGCTGTTGATGAAATTGTTGGAGTTGTAGTTGTTTGAAATGGTAGCAATAGTAGTTGTTGTTGTTGTTGCTGTAGCTTGTATATTGTAGCTTGTAGATTGAAGCTTTTAGATTGTATATTGTAGATTGTAGCTTGAAGCTTTTGTAGCTTGTAGCACTTGTAGCTTTTGTAGTTGATGAGCAGAGCAGAGCGTTCTTCCAAATGAAGATCCTGAAGATTGTAGCTTGTTGCTGCTTTAGTTGTCCATGCTGGTTTAGAGTTGGTTCTTCAACGGAGCTAGCTACGGTGAAGCTGCTTCTTCCAAACGAAGATAAAGTGAACTGAAAACTTAGACTATTTATGGTGCCTTAGGGCTCATATGATTGGAAGATTAGTGATTAGCAAATGCGAGACTGGACGTGATAAATCATAAGCACGTGATCCTCTCGAAATTAGTTTATGAATAAACTTCACATAGTTCAAGTGACTCAATTTTTCTCCTATGTATCACAGATCGAATATGGCCTATGTACATGTAAGCAGAAAAAAATCACATGGATTCCGATTAACTCAAATCAGATTTAGGCCTTGTGGAATAAAATAAAAATAAAAATTTATGTGGAAATTTATCAGAGAACTTTTCTGTCATAAAATATAGTAAAACTAACACTTGTCAAAAGTTAGTCAGCGCCTGCTCTTTTTTTTTTCTGGTCATTGTGTCTTTGCTGTGTGCCGTGTAAATGCAGATAGTCAGATATGAGTCACTTTTGAAAGATGATGTAAGCAGGTCAGCAAAAAAATCGGAAACAGTCACAAAATTGAAATTGACCATCAAGATCTGCAGTGTAAATGCAGCCAAAGATGGCCGGCGAGTGAAATGACTTTCCTTAAAAGGACTTTGGTGCTGTATACTAGAAGTTGTTCCAGTTTAGCACATAAATAACTAAAAGTTCTGCTATATATACTTTATATTAAAATTAAAACATACTCAGTACAACTAAGTAGTTCCAAAATCATTCAAAATCTCAAGTAAACTAATCATTAACACATTTACAGTATACAGGTTTTGGATTTTTTATTTATTTATTTATTTATTTATGTTTTTGGTTTAATGTATACAGTACCTTCATTAACTAGGGTTGACTTTTGGTAATATTGTTTTTTTACAAAGAATTATGGGTCCATTTCTACCACTTCGCCAAGAACTTGACTAAAAATGGAACAGAGCCTGCTACTTCAATGAAGTCCATTTACTCTTAGCAGAAGTGTGGATTTCATTGTCTTGGAAATGTCGGCTGCAGACCTTGCTCATGGGGGTCACCTAAAATCCAGCCCTTCTTATATTGTGCAGCCACTCAGGCAAGTAGTGGAGGCTCAAATGGCTGTTATGTAGACCTAAAGACAAGCAAAGTGGTAGGCAGCAGTGAATCCTCGATTCATCGGTGCAGATGTTTTTCATTTTGTAGATCTTTGTGCAATGCTTTGCACCAAAACACAACTAAACTAAAAGGATATAAATTCTTACACAAAATGACATCTTTATTCATAAAGTGATAATCCAAAAAGATAAGTATGGAGAGGTAATACCATATATGATGCTACATTAGCAGATAAGTTCTTATGGCAAATAAGAATTGTCAAGTTACATTCTTTTTTGACATAATTATTTTTTTCTAGTTTTATCTTCAAAGCATTAGTGAATTAACACATGAATTATTGAAATACGGTGGGGGTTTGTAACAGAAATATTCTGCCAACCACAGCAGCCATTTTTTTTACCGTCTTTTTATTTTAATTTTATTTTTGATAGTGTACCATATTTCCAAAATGAAGTATACTTAGTCTTTAGTTTGAAAAGATGATGGTGAAAAATAAGACAGGCAATTCATTACCCTCAGTACAGTCAAAAGCTCAAACCAGCCGCAGACTTGAGCCATGCTTGTGTTGCATCTGCTGCCCCTCGGCACTGCATTGGTTAGATAAATGTGTTAGTGAAGTTCCTGCGGCAGTAATGCCAGCCTCCAGCGTCTGGCACAGGATATCAGATGTGACATGATGCATAGACAGCAAATGCAAGGGAGAGAGAGAAAAAAACAGAGATGAGTGAGTCTTCTATGGACCATGAAGGGCATAAACACGAGGAGTGAGAGGTACATGTAACAATGAACCATGATGACGAGAAGAGACAATTCAGCCTCATGTTCTTGGCAACATAACATCTAAACAGCGCTCAGAGATTTGCTCTTAAGACCGTTAGCTTACCTTTTAGAGTGCTTACAGAAAACAGAAGGCTTAACAGACTTATGGGAGATCTTTTAAAGCCCCCTACAGCACAAAACATCCTCTCCACTCATCAGACTTCAGGAAAAAAACTGCTTACTTGGGTTGCTCACACTGAGGTACTGATGAAATGAAGACAGGAGAATGGCAGGGCTCTGCCTACGGCCAAATGTGTTGGAAAAGTCATGCAGTAATCTAACCACGGTGTGGATGGTGCAACCTGATGCAAGAACATTATACTTTTTTTTTTTTTTTAGAAATGTTCTCCTTTAGGAGCTATTGTATATAATTGTGATTATCAGACATTTTTGACTTCAAAGGTTTTGTGTCAGTAATAGTTGCTTAATGTTTTGATTAATATTTTATATTAACATATTTGCTCTGCTGTTGAACTAAAATGAGCTTGATATGATTGCTTGATGTTGGAAATTCTATGATTATCAATGCTGCATTCATTCATTCATTCATTCATTCATTCATTCATTCATTCAATCATTCATTCATTCATTCATTTATTCATTCATTCATTTGTATATTTATGCATTTATTTATTAATGAATACAACAAATAGTAAATGTTTATAAATTATGCATTGAATATTTTGCTATGTGATTTATTTTTGTGATTTTAATATTTTGTTGATGATTGTGATAATTTGATTTGGACAGTAATAAATATTTCATATAAATTTTTTAAGCAATTATACAGTTTAATATGTTGTGGTAACTATAATACTTTTGCTCTTTATTGGGACCTTTTACAAGAGCAGAATTCAAACAGAAATTGTTTGTACAGTCACTTTATATATAAATACATTTATTTAGAATAATTTATCCCATTGAAGTGTCGAAATAGTTTTTTAATATGATTGGAATTCATTGTTATACAGGGTAAAAATTTATTTCTTGCTTAGTCAACAATAAACTTTGTACAGATGAAATATTGTTTATAAATAATAATAATAATAATAATAATAATAATATTAATAACAATAAAAATAATGCTGACGCGTAAAGCAGTGGGTAGCACAATCGCCTCACAGCAAGAAGGATGCTGGTTTGAGCCTCGACTGAGTCAGTTGGCATTTCTGTGTGGAGTTTGCAAGTTCTCCCTGTGTTCCCGTGGGTTTCCTTCTGTTGTTCCGGTTTCCTCCACAGTCCAAAGACATGCAGTACAGGTGAATTGGGTAAGCTAAAATTGTCCATAGTGTATGTGTGTGAATGAGTGTGTATGGATGTTTCCCAGAGTTGGGTTGTAGCTGAAAGGGCATCCGGTGCGTAAAACATATGCTGGATAAGTTGGCGATTCATTCGGCTCTAGCGACCCCAGAATAATAAATAGACTAAGCCGAAAAGAACATTAATGAAAAAATAAAAAATAAATAAAATAAATAAAATAATAATAATAATAATACAATTATTATAAATATTATTATTATTATGATGATTCATTCATTCTTTTTCTTGTTGGTTTAGTCCCTTTATTAATCCGGGGAAGCCACAGCGGAATGAAACGCCAACTTATCCAGCATATTTTTCTTTTACAGTGGATGCCCTTCTAGCAGCAACCCATCTTTGTGAAACATCCACACACACTTATTCACGCACACACTCATACACTACGGACAATTTAGTCTACTTAATTCACCTGTACCGCATGTCTTTGGACTGTGAGGGAAACCGGAGCACCTGGAGGAAACCCACGCAAATGCAGGGAGAACATGCAAACTCCACACAGAAACGCCAACTAAGCCAAGGTTTGAACCAGCGACCCAGTAACCTTCTTGCTGTGAGGCAACAGCACTACTTACAAGTCAAAGGAACATGAAAAAATAAATGAATTAAAATGATTGCAATAGTTAATTACCACAAAAACACATTTCATAAAACTAATATATATATATATATATATATATATATATATATATATATATATATATATATATATATATATATATATTTATATATCATATTTTATTTATTTTAAATACAGTCTTTATTATATATATATGTATATATGTATGTATATATTTACATTGAGTCATTTAGCAGACGCTTTTATCCAAAGCGACTTACAAATGAGAACAAGGAACCAATTTACACAACTATAAGAGCAAGAATGAATTGCTGTAGGCAAGTTTCAGGTATGTAAAGTGTAAGAAGCAAAACATTAGTAATTTTTTATTTATTTATATTTATTATTATTTTTTTGTAATACAGTTAGCGGTAGAACCCGAGAGGCAATTGCAGATTAGGAAGGAAAGTAGAGACTAAATAGTTGAGTATTTAGTTGTTTCTTGAAGACAGCGAGTGACTCTGCCGTTCTGATGCAGTCAGGGAGTTCATTCCACAAACTGGGCAGATTGAATGCGAGAGTTCGGGAAAGTGATTTCTTCCCTCTTTGGAATGGAACCACGAGGCGACAATCACTCACAGAACGCAAGTTTCTGGAGGGCACATAAATCAGCAAAAGTGAGAGCAGATAAAAAGGAGCAAAGCCAGAAGTCACTTTGTAAGCAAACATCAGAGCTTTGAATTTGATGCGAGTGGCAACTGGCAGCCAGTGCAAACAAATGAGCAGCGGAGTGACATGTGCTCTTTCAGGTTCATTAAAAACCACTCGTGCTGCTGTGTTCTGAAGCAGCTAAAGAGGTTTGATAGAGTTAGCTGACAGCCCGGCTAGTAGAGAGTTGCAATAGTCCAGTTTGGAGAGAACAAAAGCTTGAACAAGGAGTTGAGCTGCATGTTCAGATAGGAACACCTTTCTGATGTTATAGAGTGCGAATCTGCAAGATCGAGCAGTTCTAGAAATGTGGTCAGAGAAGTTTAGTTGGTCATTAATTGTTACTCCAAGGCTTTTCACCGTTTTGGAAACTGTAATGGTTGCCCCATCCATCTGGATTGAAAAGTTATGATGTAGAGTCGGGTTGGCAGAAACGCATTTCCGTTTTCGTGAGGTAAAGCTGAAGATGATGATCTCTCATCCAGTGTCAAATGTCTGACAGGCAGGCTGAGATGCGAGCTGGAACCGAGGGATCATCAGGGTGAAAAGAGAGGTATAGCTGGGTATTATCAGCATAGCAGTGGTAGGAAAATCCATGTTTCTGGATGACTGATCCTAAAGATGTTGTGTAGATGGAGAAGAGAAGTGACCCAAGAACAGAGCCCTGTGGTACCCCATAGTTTAGATGCTGTAGGTTAGACACCTCTCCCCTCCAAGACACCCTGAATGACCTGTCAGAGAGGTAAGATCTGAACCACTGAATAATAGTGCCTGCAATGCCCAATGACTCAAGCGTAGATAGCAGGGTCTGTAGGTTTACAGTGTCAAAAGCAGCTGACTAATCCAGCAAGATGAGGACTGATGATTTAGAATCTGCTTTGGCCAGTCTGAGATCCTCCATGACCGAGAGCAGGGCAGTCTCAGTTGAGTGGCCTTTCTTAAAGCCAGATTGCTTGTTGTCCATGAGGTTGTTTTGAGTAAGAAAGTCAAGGACTTGATTGAACACCACTTTCTCCAGAATCTTGGAAGCAAGGATGCCAGTCTAGTTTTGAAGTAGCGTTTGATCGTTTGATAGAAATAAAAAAAAAAAAAATATATATATATATATATATATATATATATATATATATATATATGTGTGTGTGTGTGTGTGTGTGTGTGTGTGTGTACTATAATATTTACAGTACTTGTTTTGGATTGGTAAGGTTCTATGGATGTTAACCCAGAGTCTTCATGTAGCCATAAATGACAATAGAGAAGTATAATTTTTTTAAGGATGTACCGATATAGCTACTAACAGTGTCTGTAAGAGCATTTACAACACAGTGGTAGAGGCTAGAAGTAAATGAGATAGAGGTCAGAAGCAGACATGGCCTCTGTCACAGAGGGCACTGCTGTATCAAATGAATCAGTGTGTAACATGCTGTGTGATCAACAGACGCCCCACTTAGACACTCACGCTTCTAAAAGTGTCAAAAACTGAAGCCATTCAGGCAAACCTTAAAAAATAGGAAATAAGTAAAAAAGGTCAACGCTTGCTCTGCAATATGGTGCCATGTCTTCGTAGAATAAGTAATTCTCATTAACCTATTTACTCAAAACTCAGTCTTAAATCAATATTATACACTCTTGAAAATCAAAGAAAATTTTACTATTCAAAAAACCTTTTTCAAATATGACAATCCTTTGGTAAGATGAAAGATTAAATGTGCCATAGAATGAACGTCTGGATATAACTATGCAAAGTTGAATAATACAAGTTCAGTAGATGGAAATGGCATACTTTAACCCCAGAAATCATGGTTTTGCCATAGGTTCTTATGTAAATCATGCATATATATATATATATATATATATATATATATATATATATATATATATATATATATTTATATATATATATATTTAAATGTGGCAACAACCACCTGCTGAATACAAGTGTTTAATGCAAATTTATGCATTGCATCATATCACCAAGTTCTTGTCACTTTTTCTGGAGTAGAGAGATGCTGTAGAAAGGGTCAATAAATTGTCGTAGAAACTCTTTCTGGTTGAGCAAATGAATGTCTGCATCATTTGTTCCCCTTCGGGGGGAACTTCAGCACTATAAGTGGATTTGATTGTAAAATCCACGCATTGGGAGGTTCGGTTCAGAAGCTACTCGTCTGAAAGAGTATTGAACGGGCCAATTAAGAATGAATTGGCAGCGCAAGCCTGCGCAGGTGAGCGGCATAAGCAATCAACTGAGTATATAAGCTCACCTGGCGCCAGCAGACGCTATCCTTTTCGCTTCAGAGACTTTCTGATCGAGTCGATGAGGGTTCCTCCTGCTGTGACCAGCGATTCTGAGCGAACGAGAGCATTCTCCCGGTCCAGAGTGTGTACACGCAGTGGCAGACGGTCGAGCTGGGTTTCTCCCTTGCCTGGCGTTCTTTGGGTCCGGTCCTCCAGAGCGGTGCGTATAAAGTTGCAAACTTCACAGAAAGAGCAACACAGTCGTGCAGCACGTCCTTATCAGGACGGCGCTCCGACTGTGCGTTTCTGGATGCGGTGGTTTCCTGTCCTCGGATGATGGGCGCGGGCACTGCGTTGCATGTCTGGGGGTCCAGCATGTTAATGCGCTGCTCGCGGGCAGTTCATGTCGTCATTGCGATGCCATGACTGTTGCGCAAGATCGCGGTTAGCCTTTGCAAAAGGGTGAACCACCCCAGTTGTCCCCTGCTCTGCAGCGGGCACTCGGGCAGATCTGAGGGTTTCAGCGAGAGATAATCCGTCGCCCACGGGCCCGCGGACCTCCCGCTCCTCTAAGCGCTCTATCCAAGCTTCGGGCGGGGGAAGCGATCCGTCTAACAGATGGTAGCCCTTACGCCCGATGACACCGGAGACCAGATGTCCACCGCGGCATCAGAGGGTGGGCTTTCATTGTCCGATGATGATCCAGACCCGCTCGCCCCCTTCGGGCTGGTGAGCGCTGTCACTACGAATCCTGAAACGGACATGTTAGCCGTGCTTTCCCGGGCTGCTTCGGCCGTGGGTTGGAGATGGTTTATCCCCCAGCTCCGCGGCCGGACCGACTAGAGGGGCGTTCCCTTCTTCCCGGAGGTGCACAGTAGGCTCACGCGGTCTTGTAAAGCACTTTTTTTTTCTGCTCGTGCTGCGTGTTCCTCCACCCTAACCACTCTTGACGGTGAAACAGCCAGGGGGTATGTGGCGATTCCTCAGGTTGAGTGCGCGATGGCGGTAAATCCGCGCGGCGCCTCTTCTTGGCGGGGTCCGCCTCGTCTCCCATCCAAAGCCTGTAAGTTATCTACCTCCCTCGGAGCTAGAGCTTACATAGCTGCGGGCCAGGCTGCTTCCGCCTTGCATGCGATAGTCACCTACCAGCGCTACCAAGCGCAGGCGCTGGCCGAGCTGCACGAGGGTGGGTCCAACCCAGGCTTACGAGCTTCGCACCGCCGCCGACTTAGCTCTTCGGACTACTGAGTCCGCTGCGTGTGCGTTGGGGAGGACGATGTCCACATTAGTGGTCCAGGAGCGCCACCACTGGCTGATATGCGCAAAGTCGCCAAAGTCCGCTTTCTTGACTTCCCCATATCCCCAGCCAGGTTCGGCGACACTGTCTGTGAATTCACCCAGGAATTCAAGGCGGTGAGAGAGCAGTTGGTGGGTGATGTCTTATCGGCGGTCCGTAGCCCGCTCCGCCCGCCGTGCCATTCATACCTGCTCCTCGCCGAAGGCGCCCGCCTACGAGAGCTGCTCCGCCCCCGCACACGCCTCCGGCGAAGCGAGCGCGTCGGGCACCCCGGAAGCAGGCAGCCCCCCTGCCCAGAACGCCGCTAAGTCCGGCAACGGACCGCGAAGCGCCCCTGGGACAGGCCATCTGGAGAAGAGGGAACTTGCTCTTTCCCCGCTGGAGGGCGGGGCCCCATTTCCAACGGCACTTTTTACTGCCATGAAAACATTATGAAAGGGCACTTTTCACTTCCCCAGATGTGACAGCCCGAAATCTGCCAGTCTGGGACGCTATGCTTTCTAGCTTGCAGATTCGGTGCGTTTCGCCAGTGGCTCACGAGCGCTGGGAGGACGGTCTCCTTTCTCCCACCCCTCGAGCCTCCCCTCCGGAGCTCGGGTTTGGAGTGAGAGCAAATATCTCACCTCCAGCTTTTCCGTGGGACCCGCGAGCTTCCCGGATCAGCACACCCACTCCGCGCTGCCCCACTGCTGGTACGTCAGCGATTGTAGCGATGAGTCCATTAGCGAGAGCTCTGCCTGCCTGGTTAGCGCGGGCCAGCTCTTCGCGGTGGCTCATACGCACAATCAGACTCGGCTATGCGATTCAGTTCGCGAAACGGCCCCCCAAGTCACGGGTGTGTATTCACCAGGGTCAGCCCCCTGTCCGCCCCTGTCTTGCGAGAGGAGATTGCTGTCCTCCTGGCGAAGGATGCAATCGAGCCGCTCCCTCCAGCCGAGATGGAGAGCGGGTTTTACAGCCCACGCTTCATCGTGCCCAAAAAGAGCGGTGGGTCACAGCCAATCCTAGATCTGCGCGTTTTGAACCGCTGCCTGCACAAGCTGCCGTTCAGAATGCTCACGCAGAAGCGCATCCTCCGGTGCGTTCGTCCTCTGGGTTGGTCTGCAGCATTAGACCTGATGGACGCGTATTTCCATGTCTCCACTCTTCCTCGCCACCGACAGTTTCTGCGGTTTGCGTTTGAAGGTCGAGCTTGGCAATACAAAGCCCTCCCCTTCGGGCTCTCTCTGTCTCCGCGGGTCCTCACCAAGCCCGCGGAGGGTGCCTCAGCGCCCCTTCGGCTCGCGGGCATCTGCATACTCAATTTCTTTACGACTGGCTGATTTTTGCCCTCTCTCGGAGCAGTTGATTATGCACAGAGACAAAGTGCTCTGGCACTTCCACCTGTGGGGGTTTCAGGTCAACCGAGAAAAGAGCAAACTCGCCCCCGTGCAGAGGATCTCTTCTCTCAGGCTGGAGCTGGACTCGGTCACCATGGCAGCGCGCCTCTCCGCAGAGCGCGCTCAGCTGATGCTGTACTGTCTGAGAGAGCTCGACAGTAAAATAGTGGTCCCACTGAAACTATTTCAGAGGCTCCTGGGGCATATGGCATCCGCAGCCGCTTCATGCCGCTTGGATTATTCTATATGAGACCACTTCAGCACTGGCTTCACGATCGAGTCCCCAGACGCGCATGGCACGCGCGCGCACACCGAGTCTCTGTTACTGCACTGTGTCGCCGCGCCCTCAGCCCTTGGAGCGACCCCTCGTTCCTACAGGCCTGGGTGTCTCTAGAACAGGCGTCCAGTCTTGTTGTCGTTTCAGCAGACACTTCCAACACGGGCTGGGGGGCTGTGCGTTGCGGGCATGCGGCTGCGGACCTGTGGAAAGGTACCCAGTTGCATTGGCATATCGCCTGGAGCTGTTGGCAGTGTTCCTCGCTCTCCACCGTTTTTTCCGGTGCTGGAGCGGCAACACGTGCTGGTCAGGACGGACAGTACGGCGGCGGTGGCGTATATCAGCCGTATAGGGGGTATGCGCTCTCGCCGCATGTCTCAGCTCGCCCGCCGTCTGCTCCTCTGGAGTCATCCGCGGCTGAAATCGCTGCACGCCATTCATATTCAGGCAAGCTCAACCGTGCAGCCGATGCGCTCTCACGGCAGCCTTGCGTCCTGGAGAATGGAGACTCCACCCCGAGTCTGTTCAGCTGATATGGGCGCGATTCGGGGAAGCCCAGATCGATCTGTTGCTTCCCCCGAGATCGCTCATTGCCAGTTGTTCTTTCCCTGACCGAGTGCTCTCGGCACGGAAGCACTGGCTTACAGCTGGCCTCGGGGCACGCGCAAATACGCGTTTCCCCCAGTGAGCCTGCTCGCGCAGTTACTGTGCAAGGTCAGGGAGGACGAGAAACAGGTTGCTGGTTGCGCCCCTCTGGCTCAACCGGACCTGGATGTCAGAGCTCTCCCTCGCGATAGCCCTCCCCTGGCAGTCCCTTCGAGAGAGCACCTACTCTCTCAGGGACAGGGCACCACCTGGCACCCTCGCCGATCTTTGAAGAGATTTTTAGACGCGAGGAAGACTTAGGTAACCTCCGATTGCGCCTATGCCCTGACGTGGAGTCTATTCACTGAATGGTGTGTCTCTCGCTGAGAAGACCCCCTTAATTTGCCAGATCAGCGTTGTGCTTTCTTTACGCCGAGAGAAGTTGGAGAGCAGGCTGTCGCCCTCCACACTCAAGGTTACGTGGCTGCCATCTCCGCTCTCATAACGCGGTGGCTGGCAGCACCGTGGGAACGCATAACCTCATCATCCGGTTCCTCAGGGGCGTTAAGCGAATTAATCCACCCCGCCCCCTCTCATGCCCTCTTAGGATCTCGCCCTCACTACACAAGCCGCGTCAGATCCCTTCGATCCTCGACTCAGTATCTTTCTGTCCCTGAAGACAGCTCTGCTGGTCGCGTTGATATCGATTAGAGGGTCGGGGACCCGGAGGCATTTTTCGGTCAGTGACTCGTGCCTGTAATTGGGCTGGCTTCTCTCACGTCCTGAGACCCCGCCCGCGATATGTGCCCAAGGTTCCTACCACTCCGTTTAATACGAGGTAGTGAGCCTGCAAGCGCTGCCCTCGGAGGAGGCAGACCCAGCCCTTCTTATTGTCCAGTTCGCGTTTTGCGTATTATCCGGACCGCACTCAGAGTTTAGATCATCTGAGCAGCTCTTCGTCTGTTATAGCGGTCGGCAGCAGGGAAGTGCCGTACCGAAATAAGTTCCCACTAGATTGTGGATGCCTTTCTTTCACTATCAGAGCCGTGAGCCGCGTCCCCCGAGAGCGCGTGCGCACTCCACTCGGAGCTTCGCATCCTCTCGAGCGCGCGCACGCGGCGCCCCTCTAACAGACATCTGTAGAGCTGCGGGCTGGGTGACACCCAACACATTTGCAAGGTTTTACAATCTGCGAGTGGAGCCGGTTTCCTCAAGGGTATTAGGTAACCCTTGGTGATTGAGGAAACAATTCGGTAGGGTGTTGAAACACGCTTGCTGCGCCATTTTCCCTAACACGGAGATACGTGCGCCTTTTTATCTGTCAGTAAAGTTCCCCGTCAGGTGAGCCCTGCAGATTCCTCCGTGGCCCCCAGCACTGACTCAGCGGAGGAGTCACTTGCTGGCCCACTACGCTGTAGGTCTGCCCACTGGTCAGCCCGCGTTTTGGGTAAAGGTGCCTGCTATGCGTGATCCCCACTAGGCGATCCCATATGCTTATTCCGCCACGGTTAAGTCCCCCCCCTGGGCGGACCCGTGTCTTCCCTCCCCGCTAACCACTCTTTTGCTATGCGTACTCCCCCTTTTTAGGGCTAGTCCATATGTAAATTCTGCCATCTATCCCCCCTTGGGTAACAGATGGCCTCCGCAGCGTCCTCCCTATCGGGATTGCACGCTTCCCAACGTACTGTCGTATTTTCCTAGAATTATCTAGATGCTCACGACTTCCCAAAAAATATATCTAAATCCGTAAAACTTCTGTTGAAGTAGGATAAATTAGGGCCAGGGACACGTTGGAGGACCGCGCCCCCCATGATGTGGGTGCGTCACGCTTGCTTGACTATCTCCTCATCGGGGGTGTTGGTAAGGTGCAGTCATTATGGCGCTTTCAATGGGCTCCCAATGCGTGGATTTTACAATCAAATCCACTTATAGTGCTGAAGTTCCCCCCGAAGGGGAACGTTCGAGGTTACTAAAGTAACCCTTCGTTCCCCGAGGAGGGGAACGGAAGCACTATACTCCGTCGCCATAATGACTGTCCCTTAGCTGTTGAAAGTCTCTTCAGCTTAAAAAGGATAGCGTCTGCTGGCGCCAGGTGAGCTTATATACTCAGTTGATTGCTTATGCCGCTCACCTGCGCAGGCTTGCGCTGCCAATTCATTCTTAATTGGCCCGTTCAATACTCTTTCAGACGAGTAGCTTCTGAACCGAACCTCCCAATGCGTGGATTTTACAATTAAATCCACTTATAGTGCTTCCGTTCCCCTCCTCGGGGAACGAAGGGTTACTTTAGTAACCTCGAACGTTCTTCTTCTTATTTTTTTTTCTCTGACAAAGAAAGAACATGACACTCCATAATTACCATCTCAGTAAACCAAGACAAAAACGTCATCACAACACTAGGGTCCTTAAAGGGGAAAATAAATCTTCAGCTATACACTGAGCAAACAAACAAAGCATTGTGATTACAAAAGCAATACAACTTGGTCAGGACATACTGACAGCAAATGCATCCTGAAAGAACAGTATAGAAATGACATGTAGCCTATAGGCTGTGGTGAATTGTGTACCAAAAGGAATTATCAGTGTATAACTGTATCACCACAATGTCAATTAACTTCAAAAACACAAATCTGTCAGTCTATTTTATCTAGTACAATTGTAATTTAGCCTATATTTAATCTGCAACTCAACTCAGGAGCAAACTAGGTTGTTTTGGTGCTCAGCTTATAAAGATGACTTACTCATTCATGTTTCAGAAAAGTCCCGTACATATTTCTATGTTCTCAAAAATGTAGCCATGGGCACATAATTGGACCCAATGAGCCTGGGCTGATTAATTTGCACATGGGTATTTCATAGTACATAACACTGGCTATGCTTACTTGTACTCAAATAATCAGTGTGCAATAGGATTGACAGTTCAGTCAGATTTAAAAAACGTTAATGTAAACATATGATCTGATTTAGCTTAATTGAAATAAAATTTTAATCAGACGGGAAGGGTGGTTTATTAGTTTTGCAATTCAATCAAATGGCAACAAAACATGTAAATCCTTCAATCAGACTACTTTTTCATTCACATTCAGAAGACTCTGGGCACATGTGCTGTGCAATTTTGGTGCACTAGCCTACCCATAATTTGGTAAATGAATGGTAAAGCATGTAAAACTACTGGCTGTGTATATTCATTGGGCTGCTCAATGAAGCAGATTATTTTAGAAATTTGCATAACCTTTAAAGTTTAAATTAGCCCTATAAATAATATAATATAAATAATAATAAAATAAAATACTAAGTTCAACTCAACTTTATTTATAAAGCACATTCAAACTACAATGGGTATCAACGAGCTGTATATAAAAGAATACATTCAAAGAGACCAAATGCATACAATTTACACATGATTAAAAGCTAAAGTAAATAAGTGTTTTCAATTACTCCTGAAATGTCTCTGAAGTAGGACAAGTTCCTAAGGACAATGGAAGACTGTTCTTTTTCATATTGTACTAGTTTATGTGTTACAGTAAACTGTACAAACTGTAAAATTAATTTTACAGTTGCTTAAAAACAGTAGAAGCATAATTTTAGAAATCCAAATTAAGAAATGAAACTTCTAGAAACAAACATTAAAATGTCTAATGCCAAAAAGAGACAGCGGACACTTGGACTGCGAAAACAATATAGACAAATTGTATAATGTATTTATTTTATGTAAAATGTGTATTAGAAATGCACAAATCAGTCTTGCATTCAGTTAAATAAACTTGATAAAATGGCCTTTTGTGATTAATTGTAATGAATTTATAATGTGCATAAAAAAACACCCAAGTACAGAATGGATTTTTAAAATTTAGTTATGGTATTTAGATTTTTAGACATATACGATGCTTAAAAACACAAAGTTTTAAACTTTTATTCTGTTGAACTTGAACATTAGCTTTCTTAAACATCAGCACACCACAAAACAATCTGCAGATGTAAAACCAAGCCCATTCAAGGTTGAAATTATTATTATTATTATTATTATTATTATTATTATTATTATTATTATTATGTTGATGGCAACCCCTGATTAACAAAGGGACTAAGCCAAAAAATAAAAATAAAATTATGAATTAATTATTTTGGAATTACTGGAGTCATATTATCAAGTTATTTCTGTCTTACTAATTCTAAATCAAAATGAACATTGCAAACTTTTACTTGCCAGGTTCTCCGCCCATCAAGACTGGCACCAGCAGTAGGCTATAAACACCCAAATACATCCAAAATGTCAAAGTGGAGAGAACTTCTCTGTTCAGTCATCATCTTTTGAAGTCAGTTCAAACGAACAAAAAAATCGTTTGCTGCTGATGATATGTGTTTTAAAGCCCAATATAGGAAGACACCCCTTTCAATGTGCAGAGAGAGAGAGAGAGAGAGAGAGAGAGAGAGAGTGCGACAATGAGTGCGAAAACAGTGGTGAAGTTCCATATGCAGATTTATACATAAAGGATGATCATACAGGCAATGGTTCAACAAAAGCAGACAGAAACAACAGGCAATCCAAAGTGTAATCAATAGAGCAGTTAAAGGTTAGGGCAGGCAGCAAACAAAAAATAATTCAAAAGACAGTCCAAAAATCAAATCAGACACAAAGAATAGGATGCACTTGAAACAGATATAAGAAAATTAGACTGCATCCGAAATCGCTTACTACTCAGTAGGTGCTGCATTTGAATTTTAATTTACTACTCGACTTTTAGTTAAGCATGTTCTATACAGTATGAATGCGAGTAGTATGAATGGAACTCAAACTTACAACATCCGGCATTTTGTCATGATCTCCTGACCTACTCTCACTTCACTTCCATTCATGAATTCTGTCACGATGCATCATGGGATAGCGTGGCGTGCATCGGATGTGCACTTCAGAATCTCGCCGAAAGCGAGACACGTGTGTCCGTTGGAGCGAGTGTTTACAAGTGTCGAGTAACGTAAAGGAGCTTCAGATGAAGGTTTTGTTTTGTGTTTACCTTATGATTAAGGTTGTTGCACGATAGCCAGTTCCTGCCTCAAAATGAGTTTGAAATGAGTTTGAACCACTTGTACGTTAAGGGAGCGTTCAGAAAAAAAAAAAAAAAGGAAAAAAAACTTGACACAGAGGAACTTAAACACATCACTGCCATCTAGCGTTTAGGAAGTGTTATTTCAGAGCAACAGAAACAGCGTGCAGAAGTATGAATGCACAGCTATGTGCATTGCATGCGCCGTGGGTCACGCCAATCACCTGATGCCGAAGTATAAACCAGGCTTCAGGAGGCACTCGTGGGTCAGACGACCCCAGTGGATCAAAAGGGTATAGTAACGCTGGTGGTTGTAGCGACCGCTTTTGGAGCTCTGTCAGCAGCATTGATTACTCTTCTAGCTGCAGCTCCTGCGGCAAAGGAAGCACTGGCAGCACTTGTACCAATAGCTCTAAAGGTGGTAGTGGCAGCTATGGAAGTAGTAGCTCTGGTGGTGATGGCAGTTTTGGCAACTCAGCAGGTGGTGGCCATCCTTGTAGCTCAGACCATGGCAATTTAGGAACAGAAACTATGACAGAAAGAGACTTTGTGGAGAGGACAGAAAGCCATTATGTGAGTTGGTGAACTGGCAGTGGCCATATTGTGAGCTAGTAGATTGGTGGCAGCCGTCTTGTGCGTTGGCAGACTGGCATTGGCCATTTTTTCAAATGGTAGACTGGAGGTGGCAATCTTGAGAACTGAAGATCTGGCAGTGGCCATCTTGTGCATTGGTGGACTGGTGGTGGATATTTCAAAAACAAAATATTTAATTATTAAAATCCTGTTTGTGCTGTATGTATGTATTTCTGTATGTATTTTAAAATTGGTTCCCCTCATTTTGTGCTCCCTCCACTTTTTAAACCAAAGTTACACCCTTGCACATACTGTACATACTATGTAAATATCAGATAACAATGTAAAATATTAAATCAAGGCACCTTTAAGAATTAATGATTGCCAATAAGAACTTAAAAAAATGTATTTAGTTTGGTTTGTTTTTGTAAATTTCCTAAAGTTATGACTGTATCTAAATAACACTAATGTAATATTTACCAGTTGGTGCCTCTAAGGGTAATCTGAAATGTGTCTCTTGCATTGTTTGCTACTGAATTAACTGAATATTATAATGACTAAACAGAAAGATCATCCTGTTGTTTTGCTGATTAAATCAAATGCTCCCATTATGTTTTGAAACAATGGTTGCGTGAAAGGAAACATTTACAACCCTAATGAAACATAATAGCATGTTTTGAATTAGCGACTATCTGTGTTATCTGTGATTGAGACAACACCAATATTATTTAAAAACTGTAAAGAATGTTTTCAATTTAAAATAGATTTAAATAGATATAGTTTTATTTCATATTTGATGTTTCCCTCAATTGTGTAGTCGTGATAACATTTTGCTGTGAGTATATGTTAATAATGTTAACTTTTAATCAGAGAGAAAATGGATAATAATTTTGAATCAAAGGCATAAAATAAGACGAACCATATAACCATGTTCAAACAGCAGCAAACAGGGTTGTCAATACTGCATTTAAGACACAACTTGTTCCCATTTAGACCTGGGGCCTCATGTATCAACGCTGCGTATGCACAAAAACTTTGCGTACACAAGGTTTCACGCTCAGAATCGCTCACGTTTGGATGTACTAACGATGCAATGAACGTGAGAATGTGCGCAGCTCCACGGCAACATCATGGCTGGTGTACGCACATTTTTAGTGTGTGTTTGTTTTATTTCCATTTTCGACTCCAAGAGGTAGTTGTGTTAAATTGCACTCTACAAATTGTCTTTGAGCCGTGCAATGGCAGCTGTATGAAACGGGTTAATCTAGCAGGTATATAAGGTTTCCATACCATGCAGTTGACCAGCCAAACATTAAAGCACAATTTGCAGTGATCGCTGGTTTTTCCAATGTAATCGGAGCTATCTACTGCACACACATTACTATAAAGACACTATCTGAAAATGAATTTGCATGCGTGATTTAAAAAACATTTCTATTCAATAAATGTGCAAATAAAATATGATGCAGATACTTATTAATGATTCCTACTTGTCTTACTCGTGATAAATAGTAGGCAAAATCTGATATGTAGCGGGGGGAAAAAAGAAGAATGACTTCCTCAGACGCTGGATTCGAACAAAGTTCATGCTCGAAAGTGTCAAAACATATTGACTTGCGTTTTATGAGCTGCGCCACCCAGACTGTTAAAGGTGTAACAACATTTTGCACCTATACATCTTACTATTTCTTTAACTTTGTTAACCACATGAGCTAAACTCTCCCCACTCTATTTTTTTCTTTGGTTATTAATTCCGAAGGACAAACTTGCAATTAACACTGTTTTTTCTCCGGTCTACCTCCGAAAGCAGCACCTCCAATTCACATTTAGAGTCATTAGCATATTCATACAGGGGAGGAGGCAGGGAGGGGTTTTGTGCTCGTGCATGTTGCGCTCAGTTTCACTTTCATTCATTCTCGAATAAATGAACAACAATAACGAAGTTTGTTCAAAAACCTGAGTTATATCCTAAAACATATGATGTGCCCCTTATGGTCTAACACCTGACAGGTGGGTAAATCTAAGCTTGTTTTTAATAAAACAAATATAAATATGGATATAATAAAAAATACTGCTAATAATAATAACATTATACAAAAGTAAATTGTTATGAATGAACAGAAAAAGCCTCCCGAGATGAAGAAGGCATAAAAGCAGTGATTTGTCATATTTATGTAGGCTAGAAAATAGTATGTTTTGTAATATTTTAATCCTTTATATTTATATCCTATATCTATTCTTATTATATCCTATATATATCCTTAATTTTTCATTTTTTTCATATGTAAAGATATTTGCCTATTGCTCTCTTGTGCGTATTAAGCAGTGTGTAAGTGAGGCATAACTCTGCGCCGGAGTTTAGACCGGGTTTGTTTTGGTCTAATGAAAAATCTATTTTAGTTTCTCAAAATATCAACGCGCCAGCCGTGCGCCTCAGAACGCCTTTCTTTTTAGACCAGAACGCCGATGGGCGCACATATGAGCGTTAATGCATTTGCTAATTAAACAGCGTAGCGCAACGCCTCAAAATGGATCTTGCGCCAAGCTGAAACTACCAAACAAGTATTGCGCCACATTGCGCCGGGTGTATGATAGGGCCCTATGCCTCTATTATAAGCTACTGTGTGTGTGAACATTTAAAACCATAGCTACCAGGCTGCGTAAATGTAGCCTGTAGATTTAATTTTTTTCATTTTCTCAATTTTTTATGACCTCTATCAAGCATGTGACTTAAATCAAAGTCCCTTCAAGGCAGGTAATTTCAGTCAGCAGCCATATTTGAAATGCTTCTAGGGGTATGCAATGGCATGTCCTATCTTTTTCAATAGGAAAACATCTAATTCTTCTGTCTAAACTGTTTGCCAAGCTTACGATTAAATTTCATATTTGGAATCACCAATGGAATTGAAGAAGAACTCTCTCCTAAATTTTGTTTAAATGCTATGCTGTAGCAACGATGTAAACAAGTTTAAAAAAAAATACAGGATAGCTCACTAAACTCGTGAGGGAGCAGAAAAATAAATCAAGGCTCACACAGGTCGCATCACACATCTTGTGCTTTATTCTTCTGTCATGATATATTACAGAAAATAACTTAATCCAAACATAAGAGAAAAAGAAAAAGAAAGTCCCACGCACATGCGCTTGTTACAGAAATTTCACTCATTCACACACACACACACACACACACACACACACACACACACACATAGACACACACAAGTGGCAATCTCTCTTAAAGGAGCCGCGCACCATTTTCACTCGTCACAGACACATGGCAGATTTAATTTTAGAGCAGGCAGGAGGTTGAGTGACTGTTTACACAGCAGAATAGCGCGTGCTTGTACGGGCGTGACAAGGAGCCGATCTGCGAACCGCAGCACATTATGACGATGACCAATCAGAGTCATTTGAGGGCGGGCCTTTTAGAGGAACTAGAAAATATATAAGTCATTTTCATGTTAGCTGGGTAGATGTGTATACAACCAAGCCTTAAAATTACATTCTGGACCACCCCTTTAATAATGAAGTTGCAGAAATTGTCATAAAAAGCAGATGTCTAGAACTTTCCTTCCACTGAAGAATTATCAATCTATAGTGCTGATGACTGGCTCCTTAATTAGTAGGCAGGGCTTCCGTCACTATAGTGGCCATATTGAGTGTTACATTTTTCCCCATTTAAAACTATACAAGTGACACAACTTGTGTATTCAAAACTTTGGTTAGATTTTACACCTTTTTGTTTTTGATAGAATAAATTATGTCAGTCCTTCTGACAGTACAGGGTCCTGAAGCAAAAGATCATACACGACAGCCAGTGAGATTTTTGATGAAGACAAACAGCAATGAAGTGTCACGCAGATAGCGCTCTCTCTGAGACGCTTTAGGTTTTATGTCTTTGCTATCTGTGGAGTCTAATAGAATGTTCTATATAGATCATAAATGATAGTAGAAGAGGTGCAGAGACGGATGTGTGGATACTGTGTCCTTCATGGTTATGTGCTCTTGTGGCTCATACTAATCATAATCATACAGTGGCTGTGGCCTCCAGCGCCCACCCACTCCACACAGCCTATAAGAGATGGTTTGACCGTTCTGCTTCCTTAGTGTGTGTGTGTGTGTGTGTGTGTGTGTGTGTGTGTGTGTGTGTGTGTGTGTGTGTGTGTGTGTGTGTGTGTGTGTGTGAAAAACTCAACACATAAAGAGGTATTGTCTCGCCGCAAGCCATCGAGTGGACACTGAGTGAAAATCTCACCTCCTTGAAGAGTGTGTGAAACAATCTGTGTTTATGTGGACTCTGTGGCCTTGACCTCTATGTTGCCTCTCAGAGAATTACAGCCACACAAGCACAGTTTTACAATTAAAGAGACAGTTTGGCCAAAAGTGGCATTTCTGTCACTAGTTATTTACACATCAAAAAATTTTGACAAACTGGTATGACTTTCTATTAGGGATTTTAACAGTAGACTTTAAAAAATAATATATACATATATATAAAATTTAAATAATTAATTTCTATTATTTCTATTTGATCCAATTCACCTGTCTACTTATACCTGCCCTGTCTTGCTACACCTTTTCAGATTATTATGTTCATTAAAGCCTACAGACATTCTCTCACTCTAAGAAAACCTTATTTCCCTTCTGAAATAGGCTGGTTGGCTGGTTTAAGCTGGTTGACCAGCTTGGTTTTAGAGGGGTTTTGGCCATTTCCAGGCTGGTTTTCAGCTATTTCCAGCCTGGTCCTAGCTGGTCAGGCTGGAAAATGACCAGCTAAATCCATCTAAAATCAAGCTGGTTTTAGCTGGTCATCTCCCAACCTGACCAGCTAAGACCAGGCTGGAAATGGCTGGAAACCAGCCTGGAAATGGCTGAAACCCCTCTAAAACCAGCCTGGTTGACCAGCTAAAACCTGCCAACTAGCCTATGCTGGTTTAACCTTTTTTTTGTTATTAGGGTTTAATTCCAGTCTTGTCTAGTCCAGTTAGTTGATTTGTTATTTAACTTTATTTTGCTTACCTGTGATCTGCGCAGTCTCCTTGCTGTTAAAACCCAACTCCTCACCTGCGCTCATCAGCTATATATATATATATATATATATATATATATATATATATATATATATATATATATATATATATATATATATATATATATATATATATAAGGTGTCTGTATGGTGGCCAAAAGAGCTTAAAGTGCTGCAAATTAAGAAAACACATGCAATTAAAAAATACCCCAGTGCTGCAAATCCTCACAATACAAACACATTTTTAAAAAACGCACTGCCTTTTCTATCAACGCAAACAATTTACAATATACGAAAACGCATTGCATTTTTTCACAACACTTTAAAATAGCACGAAAAACAAAGAGTTCCTCACAGAATTTAGGTTCCCCTTCGGTTGGGGAACTTCAGTGCCATAGAGTGGATGAAATCCACGAATGGGAGGATTCGGATCAGAAGCCGCTTGTCTGGAGAGTATTGAACGGGCCAATGAATGAAATTAATTGGCAGCGTAAGCTTGCGCAGGTGTGCTGCATCGGCAATTATCCCAGCATATAAGCACACCTGAAGCCAGCAGACACTATCCTTTTCGCTTCAGATCCTTTCTGAGTGAGTCGATGAGGGTTCCTCTTGCTGTTCAGCACTTGAGAGCGAACGAGTGTGTCTCCCGGTCCAGAGTGGGTCTTCGCGGTGGCAGACGGTCGAGCTGGGTTTCTCCCTTGCCTGCGGTTCTTTGGGTCCGGTCCTCTAGAGCGGTGCGTATTGTTGCAAACTTTCCTAAAAGAGCAACACAGTCGTGCAGCACGTCCTTTTCAGGATGGCGCTCCGACTGTGCGTTTCTGGATGCGGGGGTTTCCTGGCTCCGGATGATGGACACGATCACTGCATTGCATGTTTGGGGGTCCAGCATGTTAATGCGGTGCTCGCGGGCGGTTCATGTCGTCATTGCGATGCCATGACCGTTGCACAGCTAAGATCGCGGCTAACTTTCGTAAGAGAGCGAGCCACCCCAGTTGCCTCCTGTTCTAAAAGAGCAGCGGGCGCTCGGGCAGATCTGAGGGTTCCAGCGGGAGATAATCCGCCGCCCACGGGCTCGCGGACCTCTCGCTCCTCACGGCGCTCGATCCAAGCTTTGGGTAGTGGGAGTGACCCGTCTAACCAGATGGTAGCTCTCACACTCGCTGACACCGGAGATCAGATGTCCTCCGCGGCATCGGAGGGTGGGCTTTCACTGTCCGATGAAGATCCGGACCCGCTCGCCCCCTCCGGGCAGGTGAGCGCTGTCAAATCGGATCCTGAAGCGGACATGTTAGCCGTACTTTCCCGGGCTGCTTCGGCCGTGGGGTTGGAGATGGTTTATCAATCTTTGTCCGCGCGGCACCTCTACGTGGCGGGGTTTGCCCCGCCTTCCGTCCAAAGCCTGTAGGTTGTCTGCCTCCCTCGGAGCCAGAGCTTATGAGGTGCTCGCGGGCGGTTGAAGCTGGACTCGATCACCATGGTAGCGCACCTCTCCGAGGAACGCGCTCGCCTGTTGCTGAACTGTCTGAGGGAGCTCGACAGCAAACTAGTGGTCCCACTGAAGTTCTTTCAGAGTCTCCTGGGGCATGTCACGCCGCTCGGATTGCTCCATATGAGACCACTTCAGCACTGGTTTCACGATTGGGTCCCCAGACGCGCATGGCATGCGGGCACACACCGGGTCTCTGTTACTGCGCTGTGTCGCCGCGCCCTCAGCCCTTGGAACGACCCCTCGTTCCTACAGGCCGGTGTGCCTCTAGGACAGGCGTCCAGCCATGTTGTTGTTTCAACAGATGCTTCCAACACGGGTTGGGGGCCGTGTGCGGGCATGCGGCTGCGGGCCTGTGGAAGGGTGCCCAGTTGCATTGGCATATCAATCGCCTAGAGGCAGTGTTCCTCGCTCTCCACCGCTTTTTACCGGTGCTGGAGCGGCAACACGTGCTGGTCAGGACGGACAGTATGGCGGCGGCGGCGTATATCAACCGCATGGGGGGTATGCTCTCTCGCCACATGTCTCAGCTCGCCCGCCGTCTGCTCCTCTGGAGTCACCCGCGGCTGAAATCGCTGCGCGCCATTCACGTTCCAGGCACGCTCAATCGTGCAGCCGATGCGCTCTCACGACAGCTGTCACGCCCTGGAGAATGGAGACTCCACCCCGAGTCTGTTCAGCTGATATGAGCGCGATTCGGGGAGGCCCAGATCGATCTGTTTTCTTCCGCCGAGAACGCTCATTGCCAGTTGTTTTTTTCCCTGACCGAGGGCTCTCTCGGCACGGATGCACTGGCCCACAGCTGGCCTCGGGGCATGCGCAAGTATGCGTTTCCCCCAGTGAGCTTGCTCGTGCAGTTACTGTGCAAGGTCAGGGAGGACGAGGAACAGGTTCTGCTAGTTGCGCCCCTTTGGTCCAACCGGACCTGGATATCAGAGCTCTCACTCCTCGCGACGGCCCTCCCCTGGCGGATCCCTTTGAGAGAGGACCTACTCTCTCAGGGACAGGGCACCATCTGGCACCCTCGCCCCGATCTTTGGAACCTCCACGTGTGGTCCTTAGACGCGAGGAAGACTTAGGTAACCTACCGACTGCGGTGGTTAATACCATCACTCAGGCTAGAGCCCCCTCCACGCGGCGCGCCTACGCCCTGAAGTGGAGTCTATTCACTGCAGAGAAGACCCCCGAAATTGCCAGATTAGTGTTGTGCTCTCTTACCTTCAAGAGAAGTTGGACAGCAGGCTGTCGCCCTCCACTCTCAAGGTTTACGTGGCCGCCATCTCCGCTTATCATAGCGCGGTAGCGGGCGGCACCGTGGGAAAGCATAACCTCATCATCCAGTTCCTTAGGGGTGCTAGGCAAATTAATCCATCTCGCCCCCCTCTCATACCCTCTTGGGATCTCGCCCTTGTTCTCACGAGTTTGCGATCCGATCCCTTTGAGCCACTCGAATCAGTATCTCTAAGATTTCTGTCCCTGAAGACAGCTCTGCTGGTTGTGTTGGCCTTTTCGGTCAGTAACTCGTGCCTGGAATTGTGGGCCGGATTACTCTCACGTCATCCTGAGACCCCGCCCCGGTTATGTGCCCAAGGTTCCTACCACCCCCTTTAGAGATCAGGTAGTGAACCTGCAAGCGCTGCCCCCGGAGGAGGCAGACCCAGCCCTTTCTTTACTTTGTCCAGTTCGCGCTCTGCGAAGTCGAGTCGAGGTCAGCCATGTCCCCCGGGAGTGCGTGCACACTCCACTCGGAGCGTTGCATCCTCTTGGGCGCGTGCACGCGGCGCCTCTCTAACAGACATCTGTAGAGCTGAACACATTTGCAAGGTTTTACAATCAGCGAGTGGAGCCGGTTTCCTCAAGGGTATTAGGTAACCCCTTGGTGATTGAGGACACAACTCAGTAGGGTGTTGAGAAACACTTGCTGCGCCATTTTCCCTAAGGGGTGTGCGCCCTTTTATCTTTCAGTAAAGTTCCCCGTCAGGTGAGCCCTGCAGATTCCTCCCTGGCCCCCGGCACTGACTCAGCGGAGGAGTCACTTGCTGGCCCACTTCGTTGTAGGTCTGCCCGCTGGTCAGCCCGCGTTTTGGGTATAGGTGCCTGCTATGTGTGTTCCCCACTAGGCGATCCCATATGCTTATTCCGCCACGGTTAAGTCCCCACCCTAGGTGGACCCGTGTCTTCCCTCTCCGCTAACCACTCTTTTGCTATGCGTACTCCCCCTTTTTAGGGCTAGTCCATATGTAATTTCTGCCATCTATCCCCTCCTTGGGTAACGGATGGCCTCCGCAGCGTCCTCCCTATCGGGATTGCACGCTTCCCAACGTACTGTCGTATTTTCCTTGAATTATCTAGATGCTCACGACTTCCCAAAAAATATATCTAAATCCGTAAAACTTCTGTTGAAGTAGGATAAATTAGGGCCATGGACACGTTGGAGGACTGCGCCTCCCATGATGTGGGTGCGTCAAGCTTGCTTAACAATCCCCTCATCGAGGGCGTTGGTAAGGTGCAGTCATTATGGCGCTTTCCATACTTCTCCCATTCGTGGATTTCATCCACTCTATGGCACTGAAGTTCCCCAACCGAAGGGGAACGTTCGAGGTTACAGAAGTAACCCTTCGTTCCCCGAGGAGGGGAGCGGAAGTGCCATACTCCGTCGCCATAATGACTGTCCCTTAGCTGTTTGAAAGTCTCTTCAGCTTAAAAGGATAGCGTCTGCTGGCTTCAGGTGTGCTTATATGCTGGGATAATTGCCGATGCAGCACACCTGCGCAAGCTTACGCTGCCAATTAATTTCATTTATTGGCCCGTTCAATACTCTCCAGACAAGCGGCTTCTGATCCGAATCCTCCCATTCGTGGATTTCATCCACTCTATGGCACTTCCGTTCCCCTCCTCGGGGAACGAAGGGTTACTTCTGTAACCTCGAACGTTATGGTTATTTAGGCTAATAAAATACAAAAGACAAGGGAACCAGGATGTTAAAATAAACAAACAAAAACCTTTCAAAGATCACCTAAACTGAGCAACTGTCACGGCACAGTGGCGTCTGTGATGTTTTTAGGTTCACTTAAAACATTTGTGTTTTGTTCCGATGTTTTTGAAAGTGTTGTAAGAAAATGCAGTGCAGTGAGATTTTTATTATTAGAAGACATGGGATCAGCTTTCACTTCTATGCAGATAATACTCAATTGTGTATTTTAACTAAACCTGATGAGATGTCTTAACTGTCTAAGCTAACAGAGTGTATTAAAGATGTTAAAGACTGGATGACCAACAATTTCCTCATGTAAATCCTAAATACACAGCAGATCTCACAACTTAACCCACAATAGAGGGATACAAAGTTAGCGTTAGTGCTGCTAAAAAGATCTGGGTGCTTTATTAGACAGCAATTTAACTTTTAAAAATCATATATCCCATGTCACAAAAACTGCTTTCTTTCATTTGAGAAATATCGCTAAGTTACGAAGTATGCTATCCATCCTAGATGCAGAAAATCTAGTCCATGCTTTTATGACTTCTAGGCTGGATTACTGTAATGCTCTGTTTGCTGGCTGCCCAGCATCCTCTATTAACACACTTCAGCTAGTACAAAATGCAGCTGCAGCTGCTTTGATTAATCTTGCTCCTGTTTATCTAACCAACCTTTTGTCTTGCTACAACCCAATTCGCTCTTTAAGATCTCAAAACTCAGGGCTTCTGGTTGTACCTAGAATAGCAAAGTCGAGTAAAGGAGGTCGAGCCTTCTCATTTGTGGCTCCTAAACTCTGGAATAGCCTTTCTGACAATGTTCGAGGCTCAGACACACTCTCCCAATTCAAAACTAGATTAAAGACCTATCTTTTTAGTAAGGAATACATTCAGTGCATCACTTAGCGATATGATACATGAATGTGCTCCACACAGGTTTCTGCATCTTGTTTATATACACTATGAACTGCAGCTATGCTAATTATTCTCTTTATTCTCTATTTCCACCTGATGATACTCATCCCGAGGCCCTCAAACTATGCAGTGCCACTGATTGAATTGAAGACCAGTGACGAGATGATCCCAAGGTTTCCATATCCTGGACCAGGCCATAGCTCTGCACAAGACGTTTGGCCAAAGGAGAAATGGTCATGCCCAATCGAGCCTGGTTTTTTAAATTCTTCACTTTCACCAATTGGTGAAGGTTTTTCCTCACTGCTGTCACCACTTGCTTGCATAGTTTGGGATCTGTAAATCTGCACATTGATGGATTGCTCTACAGTGTTTCGACTCTCAGTAGTGATTATTAAACCACACTGAACTGAGCTAAACTGAACTGAACTTAATCTCTGAAAACTGAACTACACTGCTTCAATTTATTATGATCTTCTATGTGAAGCTGCTTTGAAACAATTTACATTGTAAAAGCGCTATACATATAAAGGTGAATTTAATTGAATTGAAAACTAAAGTGGGTAATTATGCAGACTTCATATTTATTAATTTTCTTGTCGGCTTAGTCCCTTTATTAATCCGGGGTCACCACAGCGGAATGAACCGCCAACTTATCCGGCAAGTTTTTACGCAGCAGATGCCCTTCCAGCCGCAACCCATCTCTGGGAAACAGACTTAATATAACTTAATTAAAATGAAATGGATGAGTTATTAAAAATTCACCCCCTCACAATTGTACTGATTAGCTAAATACACCAAAACCATCCTTTGTATCAGGTTGTAAACATTTTTTTATCAGCAGTGCGTACGCAGAATCTCATGCATATTCTCTTCATAAATCTGAATTAACGTGAAACTGAGCACACATGAATGAGCGCAAAACCCCTTCCTGCCTCCCCCCCACTAATAAATATGGTAATGATTCTACTTTGGCAAAAACCAAAGGAAAAAGCAATGGCAAAAGCAATCAAAAATGAATTCTTTGAACAGATTGTGAATTGGAGGTGCTCCTTTCTAAGGTAGAGCGGAGAAAAACAGTATTATTTGCACGTTTGTCCTCCGGAATTAATAACAAAATAAAAAAAAATAGAGGGAGAGAGTTTAGCTGACGCAGTTAATGTGGTGGGGTCTGAACATCGCACTGTGAGTGTATTAAAAAATAAATGGTCTGATGTAAAGGTGTAAAATTCTGCAGTGTCTACAGTAGCATGAGTGGCGTAACTTGTAAAGCCATGACAACATGGTTTTTGACATGTTCGATCATGAACCCGGTTAGAATCCAGGGTCTGATGAACTCATTCTTTTTTCCCCCACTACATATGAAATTTTGCCTACTCTTCATCACAAGGAAGACAAGTAGGAATTATTAATAAGTGTGTGTATTATGTTAAGCGCAATTGAGCATCACATATTATTTGCACATTTATTGAATGGAAATGTTTCTGATTCACGTATGCAAACGCGTCTTCAGATGGTGCTTTTATAGCAATGTGCGGGCAGTCAATCGATCTGATTAATTTGGGAAAACTGGCGATTGCTGCAAATTGCTCTTTAATGTTTGGCTTGTCAACTGCATGGTATGGAAATCTTATATACATGCTAGACGTGGATGATCCCGTCCCATACAGCTGCCATTGCACGGCTCAAAGATACTTTGTAGTGTTCAATTTGACATAATTTTCTCTAGGAGTCGCCAATGGAAATAAAACACACACAAATAATGCACATACGCCAGGCATGAAGTTGGTGTGGGCCCACACCCATTCTCACGTTCATTTTATCATTATTAAATCCAAACGTGAGCGTGAAACCTGGCATACGCAAACTTTTTTTTGTGTGTACGCACCGTTGATACATGAGACCCCTGGAGTTCCTGGAGCCAGCCCCCAAAGGTCAGTTGATGAATTGCACTTTTAGTTACTTGTGTATAGGCTTCACGAGGGAGATTTGAATGTTGCTGCTTGGCGAAAATGCAGCACGTTTTTTTTATTTTATTTTTTTTTGTATGCATTGTGAAGATTTGCAGCATGTGTACTGTCAAATGGATGAAGATTCAACAGATTTTGACATTTCTTAATTTGCTGGCATTTTTTGTAATTGCATATGTTATCTTAAATTGCAACCCTTTCGGCCACCGTAGGTTTAGAGATATCTGGCCCCAAAATGTCAATCAATCAATCAATCAATCAATCAATCAATCAATCAATCAATCAATCAAGCAAATATAAAAAAAAATGAAAATATATAATTAAAAAATCAGCGCTTAAAGATTACATGTATAGATTAAAACAAATCTTTTGAAATCTGATAACAGCCAACCACATAGCTTTTATAGGCAATATAAGAATGAATATTAGACTTAAAGTCACATTATTTGTTATGTGTTTCTATCCACCACTTTTTTATGTGCATTTTGTAATATAGAAAATAAAAACATAATTTAAAAAATCCTTAATGCAAATGCCAAGATGTATATGAAAAACATATGTGCACAAGTCAGTAAGATAAATTTTTCATTTATTGTAAAAAAAAAAAGAAAAAAAAGAAAGAAAATTATGTGAACACATTAACCAAATACAATCCAATATCAGGCATCCCCCAAAAAAAAAAAAAAAAAAAAACATTAATTTATTTTTCTTTAGCTTAGTCTATTTATCAGGGCCACAACCCAGTGCAGGGAAAAAGCTACACACTCTCACATTTATACACTACGCCAGTTTAATTCATCCATTTCATCTATGGGGAGAACATGCAGACTCTACACAGAAATGCCAACTGGCCCAGCCAGGACTCTAACCAGTGACCTTCTTGCTGTGAGGCGACAGTGCTAACCATTGAGCAACCGAGCAACCCTTTAAAAATGATTAATACATTTAAATAAATAAATAAATAAATAAATAAATAAATAAATATTGTGATTGATTTTGTATTAGATCACGTTGATCATATGAGTTATACTGTAAGTTAAATTTGCATATTTGGATAGAAACATAGCTTCTGTTTTATATACTTCTCAATGCCATTTTTTATTCTCATGGTGTTTGCATGTTAATTTTGACCCTGCTTACATCCTTCTGCAGAGGAAGTTTTCAAAATTGAAAATTGAATGAGAGTTTATTCGTCTGCAAGAAGGGTTAATAGAAAGATATACAACGTGGTTCAAAGAATAAGTATAGAATTTAATCAAACAGTTTTGTAGCATCTGTCTAATTGGTAGGGAAGTAATTAAAGAGACACAGCCTTTAGGGACTCACTGCCAGACTCTCTGCTCAAATGGGAGATGAGAAAGTGTGTGCGCTGGTGTGTGTGTCGGTGAGACAGCGAGATTAGGCTCCACTTCAGTTTAATTTTTCTGTCTGATGCAATAGACAAGTAGGTAATTTAAACATCTCCATCAGCATAGCGATGAGGACCACGTGATTATGCACACATACCTGTATGCAAAGACAGACCAACTGGTTATGATGTCATTAAAGGGTGAACACTCATGAATGTTAATTACTGTAGCTTATAATAATAATAATAATAATTCCTTACATTTATATAGCGCTTTTCTGGGCACTCAAAGCGCTTTAAACACAATGGGGGGATCTCCTCATCCACCACCAGTGTGCAGCATCCACCTGGATGACGCGACGGCAGCCATTTTGCGCCAGACCGCACACCACACACCAGCTGATTGGTGGAGAGGAGACAGCGATGAAGCCAAATGCACAACAGCTTTTGCATCTTGCTTGAGATTAATTTAATACAATTCAGAAATGTGTCTTTTCTAGTACACACGTTTAATAATTTAAAGATCAAGTTTTGACATCATGTGATTGACACACTGCAGTGATTTGTAAATGACAACTGACAAATGAATGTGAGAAGTGCTACATTTTATGTTGCATAGCGTGTCATGGTAAATGGCAACCTAGGATGCCTGGGAGACTTCACATCCTGACAAAAAGAGTAAATTTATTTATTTGTTTTCTGATTACAATAAAGTCACATAAAAGTATGCCCCTTCAGTAGCCATTGTTTGTTAACCTAATTTTTCGCCAGTCACCTGTTCAGCATTTTCAATAACATCATGCACATCGTTAAAAAAGGCCCACTGAGAAATGATCGGTAACTTCTTGTGAAAAGTTCATCTATAATTAGGCCCTTTGAAAATATAATAAAATTTTATTTTATTTAATTTAAAAAATAAAATAAAATAAAAATAAAATAATCTTTAGTAAAATAAAATAAAGTAAAATGAAATACAATAAAATGTTTATTTAAAACAAATCAAATTTAATAAAAAATAAGCCAAATTAAATTAAATTAAAAATAAAATAAAATAAAGGAAAACAAAACAAATGAAAAAAAAAAAAAAATATATATATATATATATATATATATATATATATATATATATATATATATATATATAAAGTTGTTACAGCATTTTTTCCACTATAAAAGGTTGTAAAATTACCAGTAAATTGCTGTAATTTGGCTGTGTGTCAACAGCACAAATTTAAATTTTTTGAATTGAGTTTATAGCAATTTACTGGTATTACTATATGAAAGGGGCTAATGAATGATCAGATATCAACATGTAGTCTTCTTGTCCACAACAGGAATGTAGGCATTTAATGTCAAACTTACATAATCTGATGCAGTGGTGCAATAGTAATATGTTGTCTAAAACCACCATGAGGGCTGCTAAAGCAATAGAGTTACAGTCATCAGTGCAATTCTAGATATAACTATGGAAACTAATTTTATTGCATGTGTTTATGTGTATTGCAAGAATGCAAATTGTACATTTGTGAAGTTGTTATTTACTGTTTACATATTTACTGTAAGACAAGACGTTTTGCATTTGATTTGTCATTAATTTCTTGCAGTATTATTTGTCTGTACAATGGAATTCTATTGTGTCCAGTTTTGTTTAGTGAAAGTAAAAAGTGATTGTTTAGCGCAAATCCTGTCAGCATAGGGTCAAAATGAGCCCCAAAATATTTGTTGTTCAAATATCTAACACAGTCAAAAAAAAATAATAATAATAATAAAATATTTATTATTTTAATAAATTTTTTTTTTTATCATTTTAAATTGTATTTGACTAATTTAGTTCATATTTAAATTAGCATTTGACAGACAATTTTATACAAAGTGACTCACATTGCATTGAATGAACACATTTTACCAGATCTTAATTTCCTTGGAAATCAAACCCACAACCTTGCTGTTTCTAGTGTCATGCTTTTACTATTTGTACTAAAGAATGCTCTGGTTACCAAAGTAACCCTCTTCCCGAGGAGGGGAATGGAAATGCTATCAGTGGATTTATTTATTAATCCACGAATGGTGATTTCGTTTCAGAAAGCCAATCGTCTGAAAGAGTATACAACGGGCCAATGAAATGCCAAATGAGTTGGCAGCATAAGCTTGCGCACCTGAAGCTTTTTGCCAATTAGCTTCGCATATAAGCACAGGTAAAGCAAGGAAACGCCGTCCTTCTAAGCTAAAGAGACTGACACTTACAGCTAAGGACCATCATTATGGCAATACTATATAGCATTTCTGTTCCCCTCCTCGGGGAACAAGGGTTACTTTAATAACTAGAGCGTTCCCCTTCGGATGGGGAACTTCAATGCTATCAGTGGATTTATTTATTAATCCACGAGTGGGGAAATCTCTGGAAAACGCCATAATGACTGCACCTTACCTTCGCCTCCGATAAGAGGATAGCCAGGCATAGTGTGAGCTCTCCTGCATCAAAGAGAGGCGCGGTCTTTCAACGTGATCCCTGGACCTTTCTTATCCCACTTCAAAAGAAGTTTTACGGATTTAGATATATTTTTTGTGAGTTGCAAGCATCTAGATAATTCTAGGAAAATAACACAGTACGTTGGGAAAGCATGCAGTCCCAATAGAGAGAACGCTGCGGAGGCCACTTGCTACCCAATGGGGAGATATGATGGCAAAAATATATGGACTAGCCCTGAGAAGGGGGAGTACGCATATAATAAGATGGTTAGCGGAGGGGGGACTGCACCGTGGCTGAATAAGCATATGGGATCGCCTAGTGGGGATCACGCATAGCAGGCACCTATACCCAAAACACGGGCTGACCAGCGGGCAGACCTACAACGTATTGGGCCAGCAAGTGACTCCTCCGCTGAGTCAGTGCTGGGGGCATTGGAGGAATCTGCAGGGCTCACCTAACGGGGAACTTTACTGAAAGATAAAAAAGCGCACGTGTTAGGGAGAATGACGAAGCAAGCGTGTTTCAACACCTTAACCGAGTTGTTTCCTCAATCACCAAGGGTTACCTAATACCCTTGAGGAAACCGGCTCCACTCGCAGATTGTAAAACCTTGCAAATGTATTAGGTGTCGCCCAGCCCGCAGCTCCACAGATGTCTGTTAGAGAGGCGCTGCGTGCACGCGCCCATGAGGATGCGATGCTCCGAGTGGAGTGTGCAAGCACTCTCGGAGGACACGGATAAGCGAGGGAAATAGCATCCACTATCCAGTGGGCCAACTACTGTTTCGATACGGCACTTCCCTGCTGCCAACCGCCATAACAGACGAAGAGCTGCTCAGATGATCTAAAGCTTTGAGTGCGGTCCAGATAAATGCGCAAAGTGCGAACTGGAAAAAGTAAGAAAAGGGTTGGGTCTGCCTCCTCTGGGGGCAGCGCTTGCAAGCTCACTACCTGGTCTTAAAACGGGGTGGTAGGAACCTTGGGCACATATCCCGGGTGGTGTCTCAGGAACGTGAGAGTAAGCCAGCCTGAATTACAGGCACGAGTCACTGACCGAAAAATGCCTCCAGGTCCCCTAAATCGATATCAATGCGAGGATTAGGACAGAAATCTTAAGAAACTGAGTCGAGGATCGAAGGGATCTGACGCAGGTTCTTGAGAATGAGGGCGAGATACCAAGAGGGCATAAGAAGGGGGCGGGGTGGATTAATTCGCCTAGTGCCCCTAAGGAACCGGATGATGAGGTTATGCTTTCCCATGAGAGCGGAGAGGACAACCACGTAACATTGAGTGTGGAGGGCGACAGCCTGCTCTCCAGCTTCTCTTGGAGTAAAGAAAGCACAACTCTGATCTGGCAAATTTCGGGGGTCTTCACTGAGAGAGACACACCATTCAGTGAATAGATTCCACTTCAGGGCATAGGCGCGCTCGAGGAGGGGGCTCTAGCCCGAGTGACGGTATTAACCACCGCAATTGGTAGGTTACCTAAGTGCCCTGTCCCTGAAAGAGTAGGTGCTCTCTCAAAAGGATCTGCCAGGGAGGGCCATCGCGAGGAGGGAGAGCTCTGACATCCAGGTCCGGTTGGGCCAGAGGGGCGCAACCAGCAATCTGTTCCTCGTCCTCCCTGACCTTGCACAGTAACTGCGCTAACAGGCTCACTGGGGGAAACGCGTATTTGCGCATGCCCCGAGGCCAGCTGTGAGCCAGTGCATCCGTGCCGAGAGAGCCCTTGGTCAGGAAAAAGAACAATTGGCAATGAGCGATCTCGGGGGAAGCAAACAGATCAATCTGGGCTTCCCCGAATCACGCCCATATCAGCTGAAGAGACTCGGGGTGGAGTCTCCATTCTCCAGGACTTAAAGACTGCCGTGAGAGCGCACTGGCAGCACGGTTGAGCTTGCCTAAAATGTGAATGGCGCGCAGCGATTTCAGCCGCGGATGACTCCAGAGGAGCAGAGGGCGGGCAAGCTGAGACATGCGGCATGAGCGAATACCCTCCATGCAGTTGATATACGCCACAGCCGCCCTGCTGTCCGTCCTGACCAGCACGTGCTGCTGCTCCAGCACCGGAAAAAAACGGTGGAGAGCGAGGAACACTGCCAACAGCTCCAGACGATTGATATGCCAATGCAACTGGGTTCCATTCCACAGGCCCGCAGCTGCATGCCCGCAGCACACAGCCCCCCAGCCCGTGCTGGAAGCATCTTTTGAAACAACAACATGACTAGATGCCTGTCCTAGAGGCACTCTAGGAACAAGGGGTCGTTCCAAGGGCTGAGGGCGCGGCGAAACAACGCAGTAACAGTGACTCGGTGTGCGTGCGTGTGCCATGCGCGTCTGGGGACTCGATCGTGAAGCCAATGCTGGAGTGGTCTCATATGTAGTAATCTGAGTGGCATGACAACGGCTGCGGATGACATATGCCCCAGGAGCCTCTGAAATATTTTCAGTGGGAGCACTATTTTGCTGTCGAGCTCTCTCAGACAGTTCAGCATCAGCTAAGCGTGCTCTCCGGAGAGAGTCCAGCTCCAACCAGAGAAAAGAGATTGCGAGTTTGCTCTTTTCTCGGTTGACCTGAAACCCCAATAGGTGGAGGTGCCAGAGCACCTTGTCTCTGTGCATAATCAATTGCTCCCGAGAGTCAGCTAAAATCAGCCAGTCGTCGAGATAATTGAGTATGCGGATGCCCGCAGGCCAAAAGGGCGCTAAGGCACCCTCCGCGACCTTGGTGAGGACCCGCGGAGACAGAGAGCCCGAAGGGCAGGACTTTTTATTGCCAAGCTCGACCTTCAAATGCAAACCGCAGAAACTGACGGTGGCAAGGAAGAATGGAGACATGTAAATACGCATCCTTCAGGTCTATTGTTGCAAACCAATCCAGAGGACGAACGCACCAGAGGATGCGCTTCTGCGTGAGCATTCTGAACGGCAGCTTGAGCAGACAGCAGTTCAAAATGTGCAGATCTACGATTGGCCGTGACCCACCGCTCTTTTTGGGCACAATGAAGCATGGGCTGTAAAACCCGCTCTCCATCTCGGCTGGAGGGACCGGCTCAATTGCATCCTTCGCCAGAAGGACAGCAATCTCCTCTCGCAAGACAGGGGCGGACAGGGGGCTGACCCTGGTGAATACACACCCGTGAACTTGAGGGGCCGTTTCGCGAACTGAATCGCATAGCCAAGTCTGATTGTGCTTATGCGCCACCACGAAGGGCTGGCCGCGCTAACCATGCAGGCAGAGCTCTCACTAATGGACTCATCGCTACAATCCCTGACGTACCAGCAGTGGGGCAGTGCGGAGTGGGTGTGCTGATCCGGGAAGCGCGAGGGTCCTGCGGAAGAGCTGGAGGCGAGACATTTGTTCTTACTTCGCACCCAAACTCCGGAGGGGAGGCTTGAGGGGTGGGAGAAAGGAGACCATCCTCCCAGCGCTCGTGAGCCACTGGCGAAATGCACCGGACCTGTGAGCTAGAAGCATAGCGTCCTAGACTGGCAAATTTCGGGCTGTCACATCCGGGGAACTGGAAAAGTGTAAAAGGCGCCGATAGGTAACATTACCCATCTCATCAGACTGCTCTCTCACCGCCTTGAATTCCTGGGTGAATTCATAGACGGTGTCGCCGTACAGGCCAGCTTGGGATATGGGGGAGTCAAGAAAGCGGACTTTGTTGACTTTGCGCATATCAGCCAAGTTCAGACAGAGGTGGCGCTCCTGGGTTGGACCCACCCTCGTGCAGCTCGGCCAGCGCCTGCGCTTGGTAGCGCTGGTAGGTGGCCATAGCGTGCAAGGTGGAAGCAGCCTGACCGCAGCCTTGTAAGCTTTAGCTCTGAGGGAGGCACATAACTTACAGGCTTTGGACGGGAGACGATGGCGGACCCCGCCAAGAAGAGGCACCACGCGGACAAAGATTGACTGCAATCGCGCGCTCGACCTGAGGAATCGCCACTACCCCCTGGTCGCTCCACCGTCAAGAGTGGTGAAGGCGGAGGGACACGCAGCACAGGCAGATAAAAGTGCCCTCCAGGACTGCGTGAGCCTACTGTGCACCTCCGGGAAGAAGGGGACGAAAGACTTCAAAGGTTTAGCCCTCTGGTCCTCTACATAGCACCCATCTAGTCGGTCCGGCCAAGGAGCTGGGGGATAAACCATCTCCAGCCCACAGCCGAAGCAGCCCGGGAAAGCACAGCTAACATGTCCGTTTCAGGATCCGTTTTGACAGCGCTCACCTGCCCGAGGGGGCCGAGCGGGCCTAGATTCCCGTAGGACAATGAAAGCCCACCCTCCGATACAGCAGTGGACGTTTGGTCCCCGGTGTCATCGAACGTTTGAGCTACCATCTGTTTAGACGGATCGCTTCCTCTGCTCGAAGCTTGAATAGAGCGCTTGGAGTAGCGGGAGGTCCGCGGGCCCGAAGGTGACGGATTATCTCCCACTGGAACCCTCAGATCTGTCCGAGTGCCCGCTGCAGTGCAGTGCTAGCCGCTATCTTAACTGCGCAACAGTCATGGCATCGCAATGACGACATGAACTGCCCGCGAGCAGCGCATTAACATGCTGGACTCCCAGACATGCAACGCAGTGCACATGCCCATATCCCGGGGACAGGAAACCACCGCATCCAGAAACGCACGGTCAGAGCGCCATCCTGAAAAGGACATGCTGCATGACTGTGTTGCTCTTTTTGTGAAGTTGCAACTTTATAGGCACCGCTCTGGAGGACCGGACCCAAAGAACGCCAGGCAAGGGAGAAACCCAGCTCGACCGTCTGCCGCTGCGTGTACACACTCTGGACCGGGAGAATGTTCTCATTTGCTCGAAATCACTGGATCACAGCAGGAGAAACCCTCATCAACTCTCTCAGAAGGCTGTACTAGTCTCTGAAGCGAAAAGGATGGCGTTTCCTTGCTTTCCCTGTGCTTATATGCGGAGCTAATTGGCAATAAGTTCCAGGTGCACAAACTCATTTGGCATTTCATTGGCCCTTTATTATACTCTTTTAGACGATTGGCTTTCTAAAACGAAATCCCCATTCGTGGATTAATAAATAAATCCACTGATAGCATTGAAGTACCCCATCCGAAGGGGAAAGGCATGTGCTTTATTTATTTGCTGTTGTATGTTTTATACTGACATTATTGTCAATGACAGATCATAAACAAATAAATCTTTCTTTTTTATTCATTATTTTCCTTTGGTTTAGTCCCTTATTTATCAGAGGTCGCCACAGCAGATTGAACCGCTAACTATTTTGGCGCATGTTTTACACAGTGGATGTCCTTCCAGACAAAACCCAGTATGGGGAAACATCCATACACTCTCATATTCACATTCATGCACTACACTGTGAGGCAACAGCACTACCTACTGCGCCACTGCGTTCCCCATCTCAAGAGATTTTAAGATTATACATTATAGTTTTCTGCTTCAGCAATTAAATTATATCGATATCTTTATTACATCGAATCACAATAAAATTTATTTCGATAACAATGATAAGCTTTTAACTCTATATTGATTTAAAAGCCAATCACACAGCAGAAATGTGCAACAATGGGAATCTAGAAGTGCGTTGATAGTAGAGATGCACTGAATTTTTAGCCCTCAAAAGTTATCGGAAACTGAAAATAGGTTGTGCTATTTAATGGAGCCTCTAATTTGTGTGGCTTCAGTCATTTTTGGGGTTCTCTTTTAAATCTGGAAGCATTAGCAACTGATATCAAAATATATATCGTTATCGTTCAGTATAAAAAATAATAAATGACATTTTTGCCAAATCACCCAGCCCTAGTTTACATATTTATATAACAAAAACACTGTTGTTTACATTTGATTATTGAATTTTTATATCTTAATACTGTTCACCGAAAACAAGAGTTTTATTTCATTTTTATTTTTAGTTCTGCTGTTTTCGACCATTTAATTATTTATTTTGTGTATTTTTGTATCATTTTGTATGTTATGTAGATGTGCTCCCCACTAAATTTATCACAATCAACAGTAAAATTGTGATTTATACACACACACACACACACACACACACACACACACACACACACACACACACATATATATATATATATATATATATATATATATATATATATATATATATATATATATATATATATATATATATATATATATATATATATATATATATTCATATCAGAACATTATACATTGCAGAAAAACTAAATATTACAATATCCTTTGTTTTTTCTAATATTGTGCTGCCCTACACCACAGCCAATTTCATTTACCCATTTCACTTATACTGCATGTCTTTGAACTGTGGGGGAAACCGGAGCACCTAGAGGAAATCCACACCAACACTGGGAGAACATGCAAACTTAGTGCTGCACTATTTGTACTTTCATGGTGCATTGACAATTGGAGCATTTACAGCAAATAAACAAATGCAGATAATATCTCACTTGTTTTTGAGTGTTGTTGAGCAATTTCCTTAACCCCTGTGATTGGTCATTGTGTTCCCACTATCAACAGAAATGGCTGCGATGGGCTCTGGCTTTATTAAACAATGAGTGATGCTGATATGGACAAACGGCCACGGATTTAAGCTGCGACTCAAATGGCAGACTACAAACTATGCACTCATGCACTACTGTATGTACTTATGCACTTACACACTCAACGGCATAGTATATGGATGTATTGTCGTCCCAAATGGAACACTAATGGTTATTTTACCATTTTCCTGATGATGTTTGATGGTTACCAAATTAGTGAAATAAATGACTAAAGTATCAAATAATTCCTGCCATGAGTATAACCGCATTCACCATCAGGAAGCAGAATATTCACTCTCGTAGGAGAATTTTGCTCTCACAATCCAAAATAAATGAAGTAACCCAACATGTGCGCCAGATAGCTCCGCCCCTTCCACTACTTGAGCAAAACTGCGGTCGTTGAGTGCGTAAAGTATCTAACGTTACACACTTTATATTATATTATCATCCGGGTAATTAAAGTGTACTTATTATTTTTTAAGTTTTCAGTGTAAATGCACTTATTACACTATTTATACTACAAAATGGCTGAGAATAGTGCATAAGTATGCGATTTGGGATGCACCTATAGTTTATGATGCGCTGATATAACAGCTGATCCATGACAGATGCTGTGGAGAAAACTCACTCTGCAGACAAGCTTGTGTATGTGGATCCATAAGAATCACTGTAACACCTAAGAGAAGAGAGGAAACATTACCTTCACGCAAGTAGGTCAAAGGTCCACACACACACAAAGAAAGCAAAGCAGAGATGGAGTTACAGCTTTCATTTAATCTCCATAGCAGTGAAATAATGGCTCGTGGGTTTTGCTGTAACAGTTGTCTACTTTTTAAGTAACGTTAGTTGGATTGTTTTAATTTCTCCAGCTCGCCACCCTCGCCATAGTAATTACTGAAATAATGGAAGCTTTCGATTTTGGTTTAAAGTTGCAATATGTACAATTAACACCCAGTGGTTGAACTAGATATTGCACTCCTGGATCGAACCAAACGCAAGTGCAGGTTGCCAGATTGAAGACAAGAGCGAGTGATTTAAACCGTGTTCTAAATAAAAGCAACAGCACTCAATAGAAGGAATATTTTTCATCCTTAAATTTGTTTTTTTTTTCTTCTATTTCTCACAGGTGAACAACAGAAAACTATGACAATGATTACCTCAGGTAAACCTCTTGTGCTTTTTATTCATTCATTCATTCATTCATTCATTCATTCATTTTCTTTTCCGCTTAGTCCCTTTATTAATCAGGGGTCGCCACAGCAGAATGAACTGACAATTTATCCGGCATATGTTTTACACAGTGAATGTCCTTCCAGCTGCAACCCATCACTTGAAAACATCCATACACATTCATTCAAAAACATACACTACGGCCAATTTAGTTAATCAATTAACCTATAACGCATGTCTTTGGAGGAAACCAGAGCACCCAAAGGAAACGCACGCAAACACGGGGAGAACACGGAAACTCCACACAGAAATGCCAACTGGCCCAGCCAAGGCTCAAACCAGTGACCTTCTTACTGTGAAGCGATCGTGCTACCCACTGCACTACATCAATTTTGTTTCATAGTTTTTTGGATCAGAGAAGTTGTACCATTTCATAAGGTCCATAACAGTGCATGAAAACTTATCAATGTTGAGGAAGCGCTGTGTCACAAACAACCATAAAATTGAAAAGTTTATTTCTTTTCTTTTTCATTTGTCAAAATGCCAGAAAGAGAAATTACCTGTCAAACCCTCATGTACATTTCCATCTGTGATGGGTCAATGCCTCGGGCTGACAGCTTGGCTCGGACAATAGGGCAGGGTGGATCCGTTTGTCAGTATTTCTGTATGCCAGTTTCCTTTATTTTACATAAGCTCTGAAAAAGTTTAACGATACCCATTACTGCTCTTTACCAATTACTGGAACAATCCCTAGTGCACAAATCAAACACGCAGATGGTTAGGGGCAATTTCGCTAACTTTAAACTGTGGCTTTAGGCAGTTTTGTCCAGCGCTGCACAGCACTGAACTGCATTATCTTCGGCCTTCAGGTCCATGTTTCATCGCTCAAGCTACTTATGGTGTAATGGTGGGTATTGGCTGTTTGCTGATGGTTAGAATGCTAACAGCACTCTTTAAACGGTTCACTGACTGTGTGGGCGCTTTATTTGACTAATGCCTCTTATTTCACTTTCAAAATAGGACACGCAGTCTGTGGAACACTGCGACTCAATGTGCGAGGTGTGAATGAAGTCACGGTGCATGTGTGTGTGCTTACAGCTTGAAGATTACAGAGATTGGCCGTTTTAGGGCTCAGGTGGCCGATCACGGTGTATGTGGTGGGCGACTCACGTTGATAGCTGGCATGACTGCATGTGCGAGAGCAAGAGCAGATCTGGTGACGCGTTTCAACTTTATAGCTAAGGGCCAATTTGGTAATGATGTTGTGCTGCTCTTTGTGTGTTTGTTGTGGGCTGAGATAAGAGTGAACACACTCTATGACATCTCAAACTGTATTAAAGGAGGACAGCCGGCCATCATCTCCTTGATGAGGATCATTCGAACTGCTTCAATAGTTACTGAGAGTGCGTCTTAAGATTCTTCTCAGCCTCAAGCATAATTACAGAGTAAATGAGGGGTCAGTCAGTGCACACCTCCCTGGAGTTTATTGTTTATTAAAAGCACGAATGATTATTATTGGAGAAATGTCAACTGTGGCTAGCTGAAGAGCTGTTATCCTATTTGATGTTTTATAGGCTCCACTCTCATCCTCATTAGGCTTTTCTGGAAAGTTCAGTAAGTCTCATAATGTGCCGCAGGCTGATGTTAACTCCTCCCTAGTGTCTGATTTACTTAGTGAAGGCAAAAGTTTGCAAATAACCCAGACTCTCCTGACCTTGCTGATAATGTGTTAAAGTGTTGACTGCAAGCTGAAGTTTTTATTGTATAAGACACACTGTGTGGTTTTCATTGTAGCAGATGGAAACAAAAAACCCATCAAACAATTTTATTATTGTATTCTGTAAGAAAAACTACAGCCATGTTTGTTTTAGGTGATTTGAAATGTATTTTCCCATGAATGTGTACAAATATTTTTTTTCAATTTATTTGAACACCATATTAACGGTTGTAAAAATCACAAAATGTGAAAGTTTTAATAGCTAAAAAAAGCAATAATGAGTAAATAATGAAAGGAACCAATATACAATTTTTATTCACACTCTTAAGTGCAATGATGTTGGAAGTAGAAATCCAAAAATAAGTAAATAAATAAATAATGTCTCAAAAGTGAATTGTTTTGTAAGTGATCCAGGACACTACTGAGCATTAACCATAATGTTCCTGACAATGGGATTCTCCTGACGTCTATAAAATGTGAACATGGTGTTTAAACTCAGTGCTTCAAAGCAATCTGTTCTCCATCCTATATTTTTTCTCTTACCAGGTGGACAGATTTTAAGTTTAATCAAGTAACTTGTGAGAATATGACTACATATGTTTACTTAAGTAGTAAATTTATACAAGCTGTCACCAGGGATCTATACAAGTACTTTAAAGAAGAGGTTTTCAACCTTTTTAGTACACACATCTAGCCCCCACCTGCCCCCCACCACCACCCCCGCAAGCCAACATGATAATGCTTGTGCAAACATCATTCACATATTACTTGCTGCATTTAAAGTGCATAGAATTTATTACATTGAAAAGCAAATATATAGCTTACCGGATTCAGTGTGATGGCTGACCCTGTTTCTGTGAGAACAACATGTTAATCCGTGGTTGGATTCCTGACATGACTAACCATAAATTATAAGTAACATGCAATCAAACAATTAAAATCATGTAGGACTTTTTACTGCATTTTGCGACAAGATCCATGCATATGGCTGTCAGTAAAGGACTACAGACAGACACATTGCGAAATGCAGAAGTTTTTTGCTTTCCATTAGGTGTGTGGTATTAAATTTCATTAAAACAACAATCTTCCACCACCCCTTACTTCATGATTGTATGTATATACTTCACTTGTTCATGATTGAAAGTGAAACTGCTGACCTGCAGTTAAAGTTAAAAAAATGAAAAATAAAACCCCCAAAAGTACATATAACTCTGCAGGAAATGTGGAGTCTGGTGACACAACATCAAAAAACACTTCACGTAAACACCTTAATTATGTTATTGTCTTATTCCGATTAAGTCAAATAACTAGATTACTGGTGTCCATGTAAATGTGGTCAGTAGTGTCTTCAAAGTAAATGAAAGATCCAGAATGACATCCTGCTGATTTGATTCAGAAGACCACTTTTTGTCAGAATGCTTACCGGCTTAACTATTTATCAACATTAAAAAGCAACCAGCTCATTTTATGTGTATAGATTTTACTTAAACGCATTAACTCTACAGGTGCCTGATAGTTAGCTGTGAAACCAATGTTAAATATATTCACTCTAGAGAATGCATAAAAGTTGGCATCATAATTTATTCGAGTGCACGACTCAAATTCTCTCGTCCCCTTAATAGGTGCTGGCGCCCCACAGGTTAAAGACCCCTGCCTTAAAGCTATATAAGTACCTCAAACAATTAAAAAGGTTTATACTCTTTACTGTAAATAAATATACCCTTTGGAACCTTTAATGATTCAGCATACTAAGCTATTTTTGACAATTTCAGGCTCCCATTTCTTAGGGAAGAGTTTGGTGATGGCCTTCTTGTTCCAGCATGACTGTGCACCAGTGTGCATAGTAAGGTCTGGAAAGACATGAATTAGTAAGTTTGGTGTGGAGGATTTTACCTGCAACCCAAGTCCTGACCTCCACCTAACTGAACATCTTTGGGATGAACTAGAGCAGAAACTGTGAGACAGACCCTCTCCTCTAACTTCTGTGCTTGACCTCACACATATCCTTCTAGAACAATGGTCTCAAACTCAATTCCTGGAGGTCACAGCTCTGCACAGTGTAGCTCCAACCACCTCCAACTCACACCTTAATAGCCTCTAGTAGTCTTTAACAACTTGATTAGTTAGATGTTTGTGTACACTGTAAACGATTTCTTGTTAAATCAACAGTAAGTTACTGGCAACAATTATCCAGTAGCTGCTGTATTTCATAAAACGGTAACATTACTGTAATACTAATTACATTAGTATTACATTTACTGTAAAATGTAATACATCATTTTACTGTTGTTGATTTTTACTGTAACACCAATTACAGTAGTGATACACATACTGCAAAACTGAAAACAGTATTTTATTGTACATTTTTACCATGAAGAACTACGGTATTTTAACGTTACTTTTATTATTACTGTATAGTATTTTACAGTTATTAAATGTTATTTTATTTTATTTAATAGTGCTACTTTATAATGGGTAAAAATGTTCAAAAATTGCACAAGTGTTATTTTAACTGTTCAAGAAATACAAGAAAAATAAAGAAACTGAAACTTTAACTTCACAATAAAGGTTTATTGTGTAAACCATGCTAAAACAGTAGCAATAATTCAATATAACAAAGCAACAGAACACTAATAAACAATTGATTATTAAAACCAGTCAACAATTAATGCATCAAAAATTATTACAATTTTAAAAACAGGTGAAAATACTGCTACAAGACAGGAAATGATGAAGGCCAAATGATGTGGAAAGGGACAGTGAAAAAGGGCAGCAGCACTTCTGATGATCCTGCAAAAATGACAGGCAAAATCAATCACTGAAGTAAAAACTAATCATCCCTCAAACCATTTAATTCATTCAGAAACGAAACACTGCACTGTTGTTTTTTATACATATATATATATATATATATATATATATATATATATATATATATATATATATATATATATATATATATAAATATATATAACAGTTATAATATATATAACAGTTTTTTAAATTGTTTTTGTTGGTGAAATACAGTTTGTTGTCAATTCACAATTACACTAACGTTAATGGGGAAAAGATCAGCGGGCATTGTTCTTAAAGATTGCTAGTCAGGTGTCCACACAGGTGTGTAAAAAATAAAGTCTCATCTTAACTTAATGTCCGACTCTGTATAGCTCGAATATCTGATTCCATGATCACACTACTAGTGCTTCCACGAATTTAAGAGGGGTGAACACAGTTCATTCTCACTTTAAGAGGCTACATATTTAAAATTAAATAAATAAAAATAATCTAATTTAACGTGACTAATGTTAATTAAATACTTTTAGGCTTTTAACACGTATAAATCCACTTCTAACTTACAGATAAGATTGCGTTAGAGAACATGAAAGCCGTGGGTGATTTTTTAAAATAATGCTAATGATGAGTTACTGATATTTGGTTTGCATAAAACAAAGTAATCACTAAGCATTCATTTTTGGCAAAATCTGCAGAGAGGCTCAGCGACACGAGGAAATGTGTTAAAGTTGAATAGAGAACTAAAGAGCAGTCTAGCCTACTTCATGAAATGTTTGTGGTAATATTCTGCGGTCAATTCGTATTACTGTATTTTAATATGCAGCAGTGATGGCATGTCAGCGAGACAAATAAACATTTTATCGAGTCATTTCATACAATTTATTTATTTTTTATACAAACCCTCTAGTGACATTTCCTCAAACTAAATCATCATAACGTTACTGTGCACAGCATCAGTAAAACGTTGAGAATAATTTAAATACTTAATTTTTTAAAACAGTCACTGCTGATTAGAAACTAACATTAAAGCTAAGCTTACAGAAATCCTGTATGCATGACAATATAAATATGTACACTGTAAACGATTTCTTGTTAAATTAACAGTAAGTTACTGGCAACAATTATCCAGTAGCTGCTGTATTTCATAAAACAGTAACATTACTGTAATACTAATTACATTAGTATTAAATTTACTGTAAAATGTAATACATCATTTTACTGTTGTTGATTTTTACTGTAACACCAATTACAGTAGTGATACACATACTGCAAAACTGAAAACAGTATTTTATTGTACATTTTTACCATGAAGAACTACGGTATTTTAACGTTACTTTCATTATTACTGTATAGTATTTTACAGTTATTAAATGTTATTTTATTTTATTTAATAGTGCTACTTTATAATGTGTGAAAATGTTCAAAAATTGCACAAGTGTTATTTTAACTGTTCAAGAAAAATAAAGAAACTGAAACTTTAACTTCACAATAAAGGTTTATTGTGTAAACCATGCTAAAACAGTAGCAATTATTCAATATAACAAAGCAACAGAACACTAATAAACAATTGATCATTAAAACCAGTCAACAATAAATGCATCAAAAATTATTACAATTTTAAAAACAGGTGAAAATACTGCTACAAGACAGGAAATGATGAAGGCCAAATGATGTGGAAAGGGACAGTGAAAAAGGGCAGCAGCACTTCTGATGATCCTGCAAAAATGACAAGCAAAATCAATCACTGAAGTAAAAACTAATCATCCCTCAAACCATTTAATTCATTCAGAAACGAAACACTGCACTGTTGTTTTTATATATATATATATATATATATATATATATATATATATATATATATATATATATATATATATATAAATATATATAACAATTATAATATATATAACTTTTTTTAATTGTTTTTGTTGGTGAAATACAGTTTGTTGTCAATTCACAATTACACTAACGTTAATGTGGAAAAGATTAGCGGGCATTGTTCTTGAAGATCGCTAGTCAGGTGTCCACACAGGTGTGTAAAAAATAAAGTCTCATCTTAACTTAATGTCCGACTCTGTATAGCTCGAATATCTGATTCCATGATCACACTACTAGTGCTTCCACGGATTTAAGAAGGGTAAACACAGTTCATTCTCACTTTAAGAGGCTACATATTTAAAATTAAATAAATAAAAATAATCTAATTTAACGTAACTAATGTTAATTAAATACTTTAAGGCTTTTAACACGTATAAATCTACTTCTAACTTACAGATAATATTGCGTTAGAGAACATAAAAGCTGTGGGTGATTTTTTTTTTTAAATAATGCTAATGATGAGTTACTGATATATGGTCTGCATAAAACAAAGTAATCACTAAGCATTCATTTTTGGCAATATCTGCAGAGAGGCTCAGCAACACGAGGAAATGTGTTAAAGTTGAGTAGAGAACTAAAGAGCAGTCTAGCCTACTTCATGAAATGTTTGTGGTAATATTCTGCTGTCAATTCGTATTACTGTATTTTAATATGCAGCAGTGATGGCATGTCAGCGAGACAAATAAACATTTTATCGAGTCATTTCATACAATTTATTTATTTATTTATTTTTTATACAAACCCTCTAGTGACATTTCCTCAAACTAAATCATCATGACGTTACTGTGCACAGCATCAGTAAAACGTTGAGAATAATTTAAATACTTAATTTTTTAAAACAGTCACTGCTGATTACAAACTAACATTAAAGCTAAGCTTACAGAAATCTTGTATGCATGACAATATAAAGATGTATTACTCACTGATGTCGAAGCACTTCCAGGTCATCAGAGATATAGACAGGACAGAATATGTGCTATCAAATGAGCTCTTGTGCAGCCTTTGTTGGACATCCAGGTAGTATGTTCACCCACACTGTAAGAAACAAAAACAGAAACAATTTATTAAAATGTGAGGGATAGTAAACATGTTTGGTCTACAGAGAGAAGAAAATGTTTACTTTAAGCATTGATCCTAATGAATCTATTTCTCAACTACATTTAACCTTATCACGGAAACAGCATTTTTGAGCTTTTAGACCAGGGGTGCTCAACCTTGTTTGCTTTAAATTAGAATTAAAACAATAAATCTCTATGTCAAATAAAATACTTCAGATCTAAATAAAGCAGGTGCTTTTACCTAAAGGTTCCTTCCCTCCAGTTAGTTTGGCTGCAAATCCCTCCACATCTGTACTTTATTCGGCTCTTGTCTTAAGAGTAACTGTGTCACATTCCAGGTTCATCACAATCTGAGCTAGAAAGACAATATGGCAAAAAAAAAGACATATATAAATAAGTCTCAGAATAAAATATTTAAAAGGATAGTTTACTTTTTTGCCACCATTACTCCATGTGTTTTAAATCCATTTAAATTTCTGTTAAACACTAAAGCAGATATTTTGAAGAATGTTAGTAACCAGTAACTATTGACATCCATATTTGAACCAAATTTCTTTAAAAAATACGAGTTTGTGTTCAACGGAACAAATTAAATGTATAACTATTTTGAAACAAGTGGAGGATGCCAAAGATGCTATTATTTTCATTTTGGGGTGAACTGTCCCTTCAATTCAAGTGTCAAGCAATAGTCATAAAAACTGATGTGTCGCTTGAGGAAAACTAAATCAAGTACTTTCTTTGAACAAGCAGAATCATTATGCCATTGTATTTAGTGATTCTCTTTTACATTTTCCCACTATAAAACGATAGCTTCAACATGCAATCCATGTTAACACAAAAATGAATAGCATAAAATAACATATTGAACTAAACTTACAGTTTCCAGGCTGTTTGAAAAAAAAAAAAACACATACGCCCAGTAAAATTGCTAATAAACACAAAGACAACAGTTATACAAAAAAATGTTTATCTAATATTTACTCAGCACTTGGTAGGCAAATAGCATAGCCGTGGCTGTTTTAACACCAGATTTTTTTATCTTAGGAACTGCTGGAAGAAGAAAAAGAGGTTGTACATGAAACTCCTCACAACAAATCTGTGAACAACTTGACATTTAAAAATCTAATCAAAATGAGGAAGACATCAACATTACCTTGAATAATCAAGTGAGGAGTGATTGGTTGCATCAGTTTTTCAACATCAATTACTGTAGCTGAAAAACAGATAAATATAATAGGAGTAAAATAAGACTTAACATTAATTAATCTAAATCTATGGTACAACCATACCAATCTGTATGGGGTTAAAATACATTTGTACACAAATCATTCCCTGATCCCATCAATTTCTCTTAGAATAGGATGGATATATATATATATATATATATATATATATATATATATATATATATATATATATATATATATATATATATATATATATAGTGATAATGACTTTGGCTTATATCTGTGTACTCAGAACGTACACTCACCTCAGGTACACCTGAACACCAAAAATTAAATGTACAATTAATGACACACTATACATCAAGCTCATTAACATTATTGAGAAATAGACAATTAATATGTATTTTGTTAATATTAACGTTAGCTTAAAATAATTCAACTGCATTTAATTTTCAGCTCCATTTAATAAAACAGTTAAGACTCATTTCATTATGAGTTTAGTTTAAATAACTAACTTACAGTTGAAAAATTTTACCATAATGATAGCTTAGTCATAATGACTATGTGAAGACCAGAGCTTACCTTAACGGTAAACGTTTAACTTTTCATGGTGACTTCGCCTTCATCTCAGTGTTGTGCTGAAATAGAGAATTCATTAATGCAGTTACAATAAGTTAAAGTTATGTTTTTTCAGGTAACTTAACGTATGGTCAAAAACTCACTCAAGATAAACTCACTGTATCTAATACCTCGCAAACACTACAATGACCGCCTGGCGTCTGTTATTTCTTGTTTAAAATACCGTTTGTTAACGGATAGCGTGACATAACAAGAACCTACAACTAATGTCACTTGGTTAATTCTTTTAAATTACACACACAATACACAGAAATACTTATAAAACAATCCTTTAACGGACAGAATTTGACTTTAAAACACTTACCGTGGATGAATTCGCTGGATTAAAGACGACATGTGAATTTCAAATTAGGAGAGCCGTTGCCTGCATGTCGAGTCGTGTCCGTTCGGTTCTATGAATCGGCTCCTTAGTGAACAGTAAAGAATCGAATCCGCCTAAAACCGATTCCTTTTTGTAAATGATTCATTACTATTTCGTTATACTGCTTGGCCACACGCATTTATACACTAATTATACACTAATTGCATATTGCTGAATGTGCTTGTGAACACGTGTGATCAAATAATTCCCGAGCAAACGGTTCAATTCGGTTCAATACGATTCATAGTTGCTCGAGTGCTGAACCGAACCAGTGCAAACGTGATATTGATTACAATATAGTAACATTGTTTTTTATTCACTTTACCAGCGAAATTATTACATATATCTGACCTTGACAATAAGAATAAAGTTCGTTTTAAGTGTTTTGAGAATTATATATAAATATTTTTTTTTTCTCCCAGAATTTATTTCACATCAACAAGCAAATGGTAATGGCGGATGAGAAAGCCCAGCTAATATAATAAATATTGCGTTTAATATGTCATGAAATGAAATTTTAACAGTGTTTCATGCGAGAATGTAGTTCTTACAAACTCAAATCTGTGGTTTATTTATAGATATCATGTGTAAATTTTAAGCGTGCTTTGCCGATAGCGAAGATTCTGACCTCCAGGGTGTCCATCATCACTCATGTATCCGGCGAAACGAGGTTATAATCGGCTAGACATGTGAGACTTGCCCCGGTCTTAGATGGCTCTATAATGAATTTGTTATGAAATTTAGTTTTAACCGTTTTTCATGCGGGAATGTAATTGTTTTAAACTCAAGTCTGTGGTTTATTTATAGAGATGGTGGGTATTTTAAAATATTGTTTTGAAAATGCGGAGATATGTGACCTCCATGGTGATGACGGGTGCCCTAACCTCATGAATCCGTCTAAAGCAGGCTGGTCATTATGACATTTAAGCTGACTTTGGTTTCATGATGAATCAATTACTTTTGTTCCAGTTTACGTTTTGGTTAAGCACAAAGTTATGTTGATTAAAAATGATTTAATATTTTCATGTTAACCTTATAAAATTAAGGTGCAGTACACCCAAATATGGAAAACCAGGGGACAGTTTTATGCACTGAACAGTCTGAAGAAACTGGTTATTTTATTTTTCTTCACAAAATACTTTGTCAAAAAATAAAATAAACATAATAATAATATAAAGTGTGTGTAGAGTTTTTCATGGTCATTTGCAGTACTGTATTTAGATGCACAGTAACTGATTTTTTCCCATAATTCATTGTAAAATCTGCAGTAGCATACTGTTAATCATGTTCACAGTATGAAAATGTTGAGAATACATTATCATGCTGTGAAAACAGCAATATATACAGTAACACACTGTGCACAGCTTATACAGTAAACAACTGTTGAGAAATGCAGTATAATACCGTGAAAACAACAGAAATCGTTTACAGTGTATTACTCACTGATGTCGAAGCACTTCCAGGTCATCAGAGATGTAGACAGGACAGAATATGTGCTATCAAATGAGCTCTTGTGCAGCCTTTGTTGGACATCCAGGTAGTATGTTCACCCACACTGTAAGAAACAAAAACAGAAACAATTTATTAAAATGTGAGGGATAGTAAACATGTTTGGTCTACAGAGAGAAGAAAATGTTTACTTTAAGCATTGATCCTAATGAATCTATTTCTGAACTACATTTAACCTTATCACGGAAACAGCATTTTTGAGCTTTTAGACCAGGGGTGCTCAACCTTGTTTGCTTTAAATTAGAATTAAAACATTAAATCTCTATGTCAAATAAAATACTTCAGATCTAAATAAAGCAGGTGCTTTTACCTAAAGGTTCCTTCCCTCCAGTTAGTTTGGCTGCAAATACCTCCACATCTGTGCTTTATTCGGTTCTTGTCTTAAGAGTAACTGGTGTCGCATTCCAGGTCCATCACAATCTGGGCTAGAAGGACAATATGACAAAAGACAAGACACATATAAATAAGTCTCAGAATTAAATATTTAAAGGAATAGTTTACTATTTTGCCACTATTTACTCCACGTGTTTTAAACTAGTTTGAATTTCTGTTAAACACTGAAGCAGATATTTTGAAGAATGTTAGTAACCAGTAACTATTGACATCCATATTTGAACCAAATTTCTTTAAAAAATACGAGTTTGTGTTCAACGGAACAAATTAAATATATAACTATTTTGAAACAAGTGGAGGATGCCAAAGATGCTATTATTTTCATTTTGGGGTGAACTGTCCCTTCAATTCAAGTGTCAAGCAATAGTCATAAAAACTGATGTGTCGCTTGAGGAAAACTAAATCAAGTACCTTCTTTGAACAAGCAGAATCATTATGCCATTGTATTCAGTGATTCTCTTTTACATTTTCCCACTATAAAACGATAGCTTCAACATGCAATCCATGTTAAGACAAAAATGAATAGCATAAAATAACATATTGAACTAAACTTACAGTTTCCAGGCTGTTTGAAAAACAAACAAACACATATGCCCAGTAAAATTGCTAATAAACACAAAGACAACAGTTATAGAAAAAAATGTCTAATATTTACTCAGCACTTGGTAGGCAAATAGCATAGCCGTGGCTGTTTTAACACCAGATGTTTTTTTTTTCTTAAAGTTTTCTTAGGAACTGCTGGAAGAAGAAAAAGAGGTTGTACATGAAACTCTTCACAACAAATCTGTGAACAACTTGACATTTAAAAATCTAATCAAAATGAGGAAGACATCGACATTACCTTGAATAATCAAGTGAGGAATGATTGGTTGCATCAGTTTTTCAACATCAATTACTGTAGCTAAAAAACAGATAAATATAATAAGAGTAAAATAAGACTTAACATTAATTAATCTAAATCTATGGTACAACCATACCAATCTGTATGGGGTTAAAATACATTTGTACACAAATCATTCCCTGACCCCATCAATTTCTCTTAGATTAGGATGGATATGACTTTGGCTTATATCTGTGTACTCAGAACGTACACTCACCTCAGGTACACCTGAACACCAAAAATTAAATGTACAATTAATGACACACTATACATCAAGCTCATTAACATTATTGAGAAATAGACAATTAATATGTATTTTGTTAATATTAACGTTAGCTTAAAATAATTCAACTGCATTTAATTTTCAGCTCCATTTAATAAAACAGTTAAGACTCATTTCATTATGAGTTTAGTTTAAATAACTAACTTACAGTTGAAAAATTTTACCATAATGATAGCTTAGTCATAATGACTAACGTTATGTGAAGACCAGAGCTTACCTTAACGGTAAACGTTTAACTTTTCATGGTGACTTCGCCTTCATCTCAGTGTTGTGCTGAAATAGAGAATTCATTAATGCAGTTACTTACAATAAGTTGAAGTTAACGTTATGTTTTTCAGGTAACTTAACGTATGGTCAAAAACTCACTCAAGATAAACTTACTGTATCTAATACCTCGCAAACACTACAATGACCGCCTGGCGTCTGTTATTTCTTGTTTAAAATACCGTTTGTTAACGGATAGCGTGACATAACATAAGAACCTACAACTAATGTCACTTGGTTAATTCTTTTAAATTACACACACAATACACAGAAATACTTATAAAACAATCCTTTAACGGACAGAATTTGACTTTAAAACACTTACCGAGGATGAATTCGCTGGATGAAAGACGACAGGTGAATTTCAAATTAGGAGAGCCGTTGCCTGCATGTCGAGTCGTGTCCGTTCGGTTCTATGAATCGGCTCCTTAGAGAACAGTAAAGAATCGAATCCGCCTAAAACAGATTCATTTTTGTATATGATTCATTACTATTTCGTTATACTGCTTGGCCACAAGCATTTATACACTAATTATACACTAATTGCATATTGCTGAATGTGCTTGTGAACACGTGTGATCAAATAATTCCCGAGCAAACGGTTCAATACGATTCAGAGTCGCTCGAGTGCTGAACCGAACCAGTGCAAACGTGATATTGATTACAATATAGTAACATTGTTTTTTATTCACTTTACCAGCGAAATTATTACATATATCTGACCTTGACAATACGAATAAAGTTCGTTTGAAGTGTTTTGAGAATTAATATTTTTTTTCTCCCAGAATTCATTTCACATCAACAAGCAAATGGTAATGGCGGATGAGAAAGCCCAGCTAATATTATAAATATTGCGTTTAATATGTCACGAAATGAAATTTTAACAGTGTTTCATGCGAGAATGTAGTTCTTACAAACTTAAATCTGTGGTTTATTTATAGATATCATGTGTAAATTGTATGCGTGCTTTGCCGATAGCGGAGATTCTGACCTCCAGGGTGTCCATCATCACTCATGTATCCGGCGAAACGAGGTTATAATCGGCTAGACATGTTAGACTTGCCCCGGTCTTAGATGGCTCTATAATGAATGTGTTATGAAATTTAGTTTTAACCGTTTTTCATGCGGGAATGTAGTTGTTTTAAACTCAAGACTGTGGTTTATTTATAGAGATGGTGGGTATTTTAAAATATTGTTTTGAAAATGCGGAGATATGTGACCTCCATGGTGATGACGGGTGCCCTAACCTCATGAATCCGTCTAAAGCAGGCTGGTCATTATGACATTTAAGCTAACTTTGGTTTCATGAATCAATTACTTTTGTTCCAGTTTACGTTTTGGTTAAGCACAAATTTATGTTGATTAAAAATGATTTAATATTTTCATGTTAACCTTATAAAATTAAGGTGCAGTACACCCAAATATGGAAAACCAGGGGACAGCTTTATGCACTGAACAGTCTGAAGAAACTGGTTATTTTATTTTTCTTCACAAAATACTTTGTCAAAAAAATAAACATAATAATAATATAAAGTGTGTGTAGAGTTTTTCATGGTCATTTGCAGTACTGTATTTAGATGCACAGTAACTGATTTTTTCCCAAAATTCATTGTAAAATCTGCAGTAGCATACTGTTAATCATGTTCACAGTATGGAAATGTTGAGAATACATTATCATGCTGTGAAAACAGCAATATATACAGTAACACACTGTGCACAGCTTATACAGTAAACAACTGTTGAGAAATGCAGTATAATACCGTGAAAACAACAGAAATCGTTTACAGTGTAGGGTTGGAGTAAAACTGTGCAGAGCTGCGGCCCTCCAGGAATCGAGTTTGAGACTAGCCAAAAATTCCTCTAAACCTTGTGGAAAGTCTTCCACAAGAAGAAATGAAGCTGTTATAGCTTAAAAGGGTGGAACAACTCCATATTAGAGATTAAGATTGAGATGTCATTAAAGTTCACGTGCTTTTAAAGGCAGATTTTCCTAACCTTTTGGCAGTATAATGTAACTCATGACATGCTTCTGTTAGAATCAGAAGCATGACCTTGGAATTAAGGAAATCTTAGATTGTTCCATCATTTTGATCTCCACTCTATACAAAGTAAGTCTAGATTGATTTTTGTTATCGTTAGTAAAATGCTAAACTGGTTGACATTCTGAAAATGAAATGTTATGTAAAATGTTTATGATTGAACACTTTTGGTGCCTTTTAAATAGATTTGGGATTGTCAGAATATGTTATGGACCCCAAGAGAATTCAATCCGGACAAACCTTTATTTTTATATTTAAAAAATACTCATTGTAATAAAAGTGACATCCAATCAGCAAATGTTGTTGGCTGTAATGTTGGCTCTTCACCACAGTAAGCATGCACATAGTTAAAGATATCAGCTTCCAGGAAAGAAAAGTTTACATTTTTTTCTTAGTTTACAACGATGATTGGTCAGAGAGGTATGTGTTCATTTTACTCCAACCCAGCTCAAAACTTCTGATTGATTTGCAGTGAGGTAGTTGGAGTTGTGAAGTACAAATGTCAAACTTCACTACTGTATGAAACAAAGGTTTATGCAGCTGATGGAATACAGAAACATTTCTCACATTAGAATGCTCTGTCTTTTGCACCATGTTGCTTTTGACCTACCTCTACTTTTTTCTCATAAAATTGATGGCACTTAAATTGTCACTTGTCATTCTGACACTTTTGCACATTTTAATGTTTTTTTTTATTTTTTTTTATGGAAAATGCTTTTAATTTAAATGGCTGATTTATTTATTCATTCATTCATTTTCCTTTAGCTTGGACTATTTAACAGGGGTCGCGGAATGGACCACCAACTTATATCAGCATATGTTTTATGTAGTGAATGCCCTTTCAGCTGCAACCCAGCACTGGGAAACCCATGCACTCTCGCATTCACACACATACACTACGAAAAATGTAGCTTATTCAATTCACCTGTACTGCATGTCTTTGGACTGTGGGGGAAACCGGAGCACCTAGATGAAACCATGGGAACCAGTGACCCCTTCATTTATTTATGTGCATATTTATTAAAATCAAGTTTTGTTATAATAACCAAGGCTTGACATTAACACCCGCCAACCCGCCAAATGCGGGTAGATTCAGCTGTGGCAGGTTAGACAGCCACCTCCACTAGCCACTTTGGCTGGTTAAAATTTTACGTTCGACAATGAGACACAATATTCATGAAAATGCGATCTTAGAATCGAGAAGCAACACGACTGACAAAAATAACTGTGTTCACGCAAGCTAAAGAAATATGAATACCAACTGAGAGGATGATCACTGGAGCTAACAGCTGATGTGATGCTCACGACAGTTTAAAACATGTGCGCACTTTCGTTTCATTGCGTGAAGCAACCATGCCCAGAAACATAACGTGTGATCGAATCTCTTTCAAATAAACTGGCCAAACAATAATGTTCATTCACACACAGTCCTGCAGTTTTCAATAGCTCCAAGTTTGTCTTTTTGTAAGCAGCACGGGTTGTTTTCGCTTTAACCATTTTTTGATCAGATTATTAATTGGCCTAACGTTAACCGTGTCCATGTGATCATCCTTTCATTATCACACACGTTATGTTTTCACCTGCTTTCTTTTGCTTACAGTTATTTTTGTTAATATGGTTTAATTGTCAGTTTTACAACATTGCTTTAATGGGAGATTAACTCCCCATTTATGTGTAGTTAACTGATAATCTGAGATCTTTAGCCAGGACAGGTTACTGTGCATACTTTAGATACAACAATAATTATTTTTTAAAAGTCTATTTTTATTTTATTTTTTTTTAATAAATGTTTAGTTGAATAAAAAGTATAGTATAAATCTATATTTTGCTGTTTTTGACCACTGGTGTGCTTTGAAAAGTCATGTGAAATAAAAACAAATTGTAATTTGACAATATAAAACCATGACCCATTTGTTTCATGCTTACTGAGCAAGGTCATACATAACACACTAAAAATGAAATGAATGAGAAGACATGTGGATATAACACAAAATCTAAATCAAGAGATTTTAGCATGCCAAAGTCAAATTTATGCATATGAAATGCATTTTCCCAACAACAAAATTGTGGCTAGTGAAAATGCAGAGTGGCTAGTAATGTTGGAAATCTACTAGGCACAGTGGCTGGTGAAAAAAAAGTTAATGTCAAGCCCTGATAATAACCGAATTGGACCTTTGTTAATAAAAATTCTAATTTGGACCTTTAAATGGAGACATTGAGAAGCCTTGATTGTCATAGGAAAGTAAGTAGCACAGTGCATTGCAAAAATACATTCTTTGTGAATGGCTTAGTTTTGTAGAAGATGCAACAAAGCTGAATGCAGACTAAATCTGTCAGTCCTCTGTTTAGAATCTCAATTATTCTATTTTAGAAATAAATTCATATGGGGTTAGTATGGTGCAAGTACATCCAGATACTTTTGAAGCAACTGCATAAATATGAAATACATTAGCTTATAAATTTACATATTTTCAATTCTTTCCTATTAACAGTTTTACCTGCAGTCTAAGTTTGCCGTGCATTAATTAGCTTTTTACGATTTGATTTTAAACTGTGTTTGCTCATTTTGAATTGGTTGGCTGCTAGTCTGCAAATCAGAGTGTGTTATTCAAAGCTCACTGAGATGATAGAGGGCAAGTCCATTAATCTACAGCTGAATGATGTGCATTAATATTTAACATTTTTTGAGTTCATGCAAAGGCATTAGTCCAGCAGTCATGAAACTCATCACAACAACAGTTACTATGTCACGACTTTATTCACACCATTCGGTAAGAGGGAGAAAACAGGAAATGTCTTGATCGATTCCTGCCTAAATCACATGTGCTCGAGGGCAGCTTGATTATGTATAAATGGAGCCCCATTAAGTCTGATCACTAGCAGATTTAACTGTGTCTCCTTTTTCTACCAAGCATATTTGACTGGAGTGACGCCAACCTTTACCATGAGCTGAGCTAGTTGAGACACCTTTATTTCACTAGGTAATGTTGGCACCTAGTGCATTTTAGTTCTGGCGGGAAGCTGAAAGGCTTCTGCCATGGTGATAACACATGTTTGTGTGGTGATGTGAGCTTTAGGGGGGAAAGGCTTCAGGTATTGCATTATGCCAGTGGAATAATTCATAGAAAAAGCGTAGCATGTTGACATCTGCCTGCCCTTGTGATTGGATATTTGAGCCACGACCTGTCTGCCCAGATCACAATAATGCCATGAGATTGATATTCGGGATGTGGTACTTCAGACTACCAAAAATTGCATGTCTAAACAAAAAGAAAAAATGCCAGCTATTAAAATTCAGATTCCATCCTGGCCTAGATTTGGCTCATATACATTTATATAGTTTGGGGGAAAAGGCGTGTATGCGCAGGGACTTTAGATATTATCTTATAAGTAACTATATAGCAAGCAGCACATCGTCTGTTCTACAGAGCTGTGATATCAGCACATAGTGTCAAAGACAGGCAATCTAGATAATAAATTCTTCACAGTAATCAGCTATTTGTTTTCAAGGCCTGATAGAGGATCCAGTGGTAAGGAGGTTTTAAGACAAATCAAAAGATAAAAAACAACTTTTATTGAGAGGGCCACTTTACTCCAAATTTAGAGAAAAATGGTTGTAAGTTACTGCTGGGGGAAAAGGTTCACTGATTCAAGTGTATTGATATTTGTGCTGTTGATGCCTTGCTACAGATAAAGGTTTTCTGCTTGAGTGCCTGTGGTGTAAAGTAAGGAATCACACATACTCAAATTACTGTAGCTGAGTACCTTTTCTCTAGAATTGTTCTTTACTAAGCATTTTAAAATCCATACTTGTTTATTTGAATACATTTATAGTGCTTTATCTTTTAACTTTACTATTTAATTTTTTATTTAACCTGCAGTAATTACTTAATTAGTACTTAATTAAGTAGTACTTAAACCTACCCAAAAGAACTACCTAAATGACCCTAAACAAAATTTCATTGTATGTGAATCTAGTTGAAATCAGTCCAAATATGGGGAGGAAATTAGCTTCAAATGAAAGAACACATAACAAACATTAGAACATATAGATAATAAAACAAAAGGTTTAGCCTATTAAAAGCAATGGCCTTTAATGAATAAACCCCTTCAAACCCTGTGTCCAATACAATGGATTTCATGTCAGCGCATGTGTTTTTTTTTTTTTTTTTTTTTTTTTTTTTTTGCAGTTTCTGAGCAATTTTTATCTAATTTAAAGCCTGCAGTCCATGAGAGTAATTTGAAATAATAATAATAATAATAATAATAATAATAATAATAATAATAATATTGAAAAAATCAATTACAATAAAAAGCAGAATGGCATCGTTTCACTCTAGACACAGACGTAAGCCACATTTACAATGTTTTTATTCAGATTTATTGATATGTTGGCCAATATTTCATAGATAGTATGTAAAACAGAGGGATTGCACTAACTAATTAAAATGTAAACTTATTTTTAACATTGCAAACATTAGATCAGGATTTTTTCAAATATGTTAGTCCAATAGAATGTACAATAGGTTAAAAATTTGTTACTAAAATTAAATTTCAAGTAATGATGATTGAACTTTTTTATATATCTAAAAAAGACTATTGATGTACAAATTAATTGCTAAATCAATATAATATGTAAATTATACAGATCTTGAATTTCTTGACCATATAGTAGATAGAAATATTTCAGATATGGACATTATATGGAGTAATAGGGAAGATAAAGATACAACAAATACAAAAAAAAAAAAAAAAAGGACCTCAAAATTAAAGTAAACATTACAATCTTAATGTTTGTGATATTGAAAACAATTATCAAGATTATACCAATTTTTTTTTTTATTTATTTTTTTTTTTTTGTATTTAGGTTGGTATAATGTTTGGGAAGTACATCTGTTTTGACCTGATGTCCATTGAAATAGACAAAAAAACTATATATTTAAAGGGTGTTGAATTTGTATTATTATAAAATGGTCTTATTTATTTATCTTCATTTTATTTATGGTCTTATTATTTATTTATTCATAGGACCCTCAAGAACTGTGAAAACATGCTTTTACATTTTTCAAAAACTTGGAACATAATTTGAGCTGATGGGGTTCTCCATTATTTACTGTATTTAAATATTTATTAAAGTTACTATAATTATTAAGTGAAGAGAAGCCAATCTCTCATTTTGTTACTGTTTTGTTTATTAACAGTGGTGTCCCTTTAAGATAAGAAAGATCTTTAAAGAAAGCATTAGATTACTTTCATAAATGTTTGTGCTCATTTAAGACAACACTATTTGTGTTTAAAATATAATCTGCAGGTTGGACATGTTTACAAATTAACAAGTGTTAATTTACAAACACATCCAAATCCAAAAGTGTCCACTTTTGCTTCTCTCCAAATCGTGTTTACAAAAACTGAACTGGCAACAGTGTCTTTATCACTAAGGAGCCTGTCCTTCATTCAGCATCGATACATGAATTGATTTAACTCTGAGATTGTATAGGTAGGGCGATAATCTACGTATACCTGTAGCTTTAATGGAACTGAAGTGAATGCAACCATTTTATTATTAGTTTCAACATGCTTTTAAGCCAAAATAAAGCAAAAGCTTAATTTTCTTGAACAGCTCTTGCAATTATATCACATTTGAGATCGGCTATTTGATGCTAATTTTACTTTTTATAGAAATAATTAAAAATAAGGGAAAGTACTTAAACAGGATAATAGCAGGATAGAATGGTAAAATACAGGAGAATCTCTGCAAGAACAGGAGGGTTGACAGGTATGTTGGTTATGTAGAATAATCATTCCTGTGATTCCTGTCCAATTAAATTGCATCAAACAGACTGACCTCAAGACTCAAAGGTTTCATAAATGCAGCAAACATGTACTGTGTGGAAGTATTAAAAGTGTCTAAGAAGATGCAAAATTGTTACATGCAAGAGTCAAATGGCCTTAAACAGTTTACTACAGAATTTTACAATTTCAAACAAATGCACAAATTACATGTATTCTATTCTATCTGTGCTGCACAAGTTTGGTTTGCAGCTTGATAATCAGGGTTCAAAATGCATGACCTAAGCATTAACACTTGACTGCACAACATTTTTGTCTTTTAGATTACATATATTGTACATGCAACCTGCTTTCTGTCAGTTTATTGTGTATATATTAATCAAATGTATTCTTACATTGTAACGGCAGGTGCTGGACAATGGATTAAGGATCCACACGCGCTTTATTAAAGAAGGAATGGTCAGGCAGGCAACGGTCAAACAGGTACAAACAAAATCATAAAGGGTAATCCATAATTATAGTCAGAAACAGGTGAATGGTCAGTAAAGGCAACAAAACAACATTTACAAGAAAACAAGGCAAGGGGTCCAAAACACGACAAGACAAGAAACCGTTTTGTGTTGTTACAATAACAAGACTCAGCAGTGTGGGTGTGTGAAAATGAGAGGTGTGTTTATATTCCAAGTAATCTCAAATTTTATATTCATGGTTTATGAATGCCATAGAATTAAACATAAAGACATCATTAAAAGAAAAAAGCACTGACGCATGCTACATTTTTAATTATCATGGTATTAGGTGGAATAATTGACACAACTTTCACATTTTTTTTTAGAATATGATTTTTCAGTTCCATGTCCTCCACAGTTGAGTTTATAAATAAAACATTACTCATTACTGTCCTGTATGTTGTGGGTAAAGTAAATGATTTAATACAGATTGCAGTACCCATCATTAGTTTGTGACCTTTACTGGTCATCCCAGAGTGTGAACAGCCTAAAGAGTGTTTGGTGTGTAGTGTGTTCAATGTGTAATGTGTTTTGGTATGTGGCAAGATAGCTTGGTTTTAGGTCTTACATCGTACTGTACATCCAAACATTTTAACAGTGGGAATGAATAACAGTAAGACTAAAACATATAATTTACTTAATTTAGGCTAATGCGTTTTCCACTACACTTTGAGAATGAGGTTTTTCACACAACCTGCAAAAAAGTGCATAAAAGTCTCTACAAATCCCATGAATATTCAATGCTGCAAATGCTGTTCAGTTTATTATTGTTTGTTGGTAAATTATCACGTATCCCATAGCTTTATCATTACATTCATTCATTCATTCATTTTCCCTTTATTTTCCTTAGTCCCTTTATTAATTCGGGGTCACTACAGCGGAATAAACCGCCAACTTATCTAGCAAGTTTTTTTCACGCAGCGGATGCCCTTCCAGCCGCAACCCATCTCTGGGAAACATCCACACACACACTTATACACTATGGACAATTTAGCCTACCCAATTCACCTGTACTGCATGTCTTTGGACTTTGGGGGAAACAGGAGCACCCAGAGGAAACCCACGCGAAGGCACGGAGAACATGCAAACTCCACACAGAAACGCCAACTGAGCCGAGGTTCGAATTAGTGACCCAGCGACCTTCTTGCTGTGAGGCGACAGCACAACCTGCTGCACCACTGCCTCGCCTTTTGTCTTTACAATGATTAATTAATTGACAGATATATAAAACAACTAAACAGTGATCAAAATGGGTCATGGAACTGGGATCATAATGGTCAAGTGTAGAGTTGTTAGAGTCACACATATTATGTAAAATATTTAGGGTTGTGTAGAGAATATAGAGTGTTACAAGGCACGTGTA